>NC_089236.1:73468983-73563792 GCF_963924675.1 Phocoena phocoena
TGTCATTCTTGTAAAGGTTGTGCCCTGCCCCCTTCCCTCCTGTTTCATTGTCATCCTTTATTTATGCTCCAGCATGCTTCTTTACAAATGTCTTTTTTTTTTCTCCAATATCCCTTGGAATTTTTCCAAGGGAAAATTATTGTCTTAGTACATAAACAGGTCAATAGAGAAATAGAAGGACCATTAGAATTCACATAGTGAATGGGTCTGATGCATCATTTTACGTCGGCAGTGTAGGCACATGACTATGCTATTCATTAACCAGTCAATAAAAATCTACTGTGAGCCTACTATGTGCTAGACACTGTTTTAGGTACTGGGGATATTACAGTGAACAAACCATACAAAACCCTCTGCCTCCGTGTTACTAGTCTGAACTAAAACACCTAAAAAGGATCAAGATTTAGGGCATGCCCACTTTGCTCTGTAGCCCTGGGAGAGAATGCTTATATAGCTTAATAAATAAATACTTCGGCATTTATTAAAGAATCATAAGGTGTCACATGTGCTAAAAGCTGGAGCCACAAGGATGACAAGTTAACGCTCGTACTCTCAATAAGCCTCATAACTTATTCAGCTTTAAAAAAACAGAATGGCAATCCAACGTGATGTGTATGACATGTGCCTGGTCTAGAGGCAGCATAGATGAAGAAGAAATGCAGACGATGTTAGGGGTAAGGTCTATGTCAGGGGAGGCTTTTCAGAAACTGACTTTATAAAATTTTAAGGATTCTACTCCTTTTTAATATTTTAATTATCTACACAGTATCTTCATAGTTGCAACATCAAAAGTAAATAAACAACAAGTAGATTCAGAAAAAATATAACTTCTATCGCTGTCCTGAGACCTACCACCCCACAGAGAATTCAGCTTTGAAGCCGAATCTGAAGAAGGTATCATACATCTTTCTCAGACACAGTCATGGTAGTGCTGTAAATATTCTGGCTCTGGTGCAGACATGCTGAATTTCTCTGGGTGTGGGGCCCTGGAATCTGCATTTCAAACAAGCACCCTATTCTTAAACACAGTGGAGTATGAAACCCCTTGTTTTCAGGGTAAGATGATCTGGGCAGAGATGTAATGTAGTGGCATTGGGGTTGGGACATAGAGTGGTTGATAAGAGACACAGTCCTTTGGCTCAATATGGAGCCTGGTGTTTGGACTGTGGGACAGGCTTTGGAAGATGTTAAAGGGTGATTTTCAGGAAAAGAACGTGGTAGGTGTGCATTTTGGCATTTTAGAAAGACCAGTTGGACTCCTAATGGAGCATAAATAAAATGATTCTTTAGGTTTGAAAGAAAGGGAACCAGAAAAGGAGCCAGCTCAACAGTCGAGGAAGATATGGGAAGGTCTGATCCAAGGCAAGTCAGGGTTCCAGCACAGCATTTTTTCAATTTTTTACGGACCACTGACGTTTCCTTCACCCTGACAAGTCTGCCCCTGACAAATCCCAAGTTAAATAAATGTATCAGTAATTATTTAAAATTTTAATATTCAGGCTACCCATGCAAATCTTCTCTTCATTTGCTTTTGAAAGTTTAATTCATTGTTTCAAATGGCATTTTCAATAGCTAGAAAGTGAATTGTTGAATCAGTAAATGTAAAATGAACTTTTTCTTGGAAATAAGCAACTAGCACATAGTTTTCTTTCACCTGATATTTATTTAGCCTGGTATAAAAATATGCTGTCTTTGTAATTGGGTGCCTACAGCATGTATTTGATAATTATAACACACAAATAGGTATTCTATAATTTCCTTTTTGAAGAGACTATATTATTGGCTAATACATCGCAAGCACTTTGGGCATAGGAACATGTCTACTTCTAACTGCTGTAGACCAGGTCAATATCATTTTCACATGCATAAGGGTAATATATGAATAGGCAAGTTTAACAAAATGTATAAACATGGTTAGGCATTGACTAAGATGGCTTTAACATTCTCTTTTATTTTTTAACATCTTTATTGGAGTATAATTGTTTTACAATGGTGTGTTAGTTTCTGCTTTATAACAAAGTGAATCAGTTATACATATACGTATGTTCCCATATCTCTTCCCTCTTGCGTCTCCCTCCCTTCCACCCTCCCTATCCCACCCCTCCAGGCGGTCACAAAGCACCGAGCTGATCTCCCTGTGCTATGCGGCTGCTTCCCACTAGCTATCTACCTTACGTTTGGTAGTGTATATATGTCTATGCCTCTCTCTCGCTTTGTCACAGCTTTTAACTTGGTTAAAATTTAGATAGATTTCCTTCTGACTACAGCCCCCTGACTTCCCTTTTCTTAGAGAATTTACCTGAGAAAACTAGCCATCCGTCGTAAATTCTTTCTCTGTTCCTTTGAGATGTAAAGCTTCTACAATCCAGTAATGTCTTTCCCAAGGACCCGAGAGGCTTTCCATTGAAATGAAATCAACAAGATGGTGCCCCATTTCGTAGTGTCTGTGGGACGGTGGGAGCCTGACTTCCTAAGTGTCAGTTAGCAAACACGGATACCTCATCACCCTGACCAGCCTCCCTCCAATGTCCTCCTGTACTTTTTCACTGTTCACTCTCATGCTTAAAATCTCTTTCACCTTCTCTTTCAGTGGAGTTGACATCAATCTCTCTTTCCTACTGCTATAGTCTTAAATAAATCTTTCTTGTCCGTTTAACTAGTCTGGGTAAATTTTCCCTTCACAATTACACGTGAACATGTAACAGCATGCTCTTGTTGTGTAGCTAACACACACTCACACAGGCTTTCAATGATAACTTCACCAGTTCATCTGTTTTGGAAAGAAGAAGAAATGGTGCTTATTGATCATATTATTTATTTCTTTTTCAACTGTAATTCACTCATTCATCATCCCTTTGGTTTTTTTTTTTTTTTTTTTTTTTTGCGGTACGCGGGCCTCTCACCGTTGTGGCCTCTCCCGTTGCGGAGCACAGGCTCCGGACGCGCAGGCTCAGCGACCATGGCTCACGGGCCCAGCCGCTCCGCGGCATGTGGGACCTTCCCGGACCGGGGCACGAACCCGTGTCGCCTGCATCGGCAGGCTGACTCTCAACCACTGCGCCACCAGGGAAGCCCTATCATCCCTTTTAACCAGCATTTATAAGAAACACAATCAGGGGAAGCTCAGTATATCTCATGCATAAATAGGAGTCGGTAATATGGAAATTTCTCCCATTTATAAAACATCCTTACCCTTCATCCCTCTATCCTGAGATGGGTAAAGCAGAGCTGTTGTATTATTGCCCTTTTACCAGTCTTGCTCTGGATGGAGACGTGGAAGAAGAGACCAGTTCCTTTAAATTTTTTCTTCTCTTTACATACAAATATCTGGAACTTCTTAAAATTACATGTGATTTTATGTTTATGACTTGAGGCCTGCAAATATCATCTCTAACAGTAGAACAACAAAACTCTGCAAAAAAGTTTAGTTTGTTTTTTTGTAGTACCATTTATGGAAAATCCCCTCCCCTGCAAAAGGGGTTGGGGATCCGTCTTTTTCTTCTAAGCTGTTTAGGGTCTCTTTAGGACCCAGTACAAAATTGTGCCCAGCCACTGACATTCTCACCTTGTAGGTGCTGACCCTATGGTAATCTAACCCCTGATAAAAGTGAGAATTTTTATTTTCCTTTCTAATTCTTCAAGATTTAAAAACAAGTCCAAGGTAGGTAGTTAAGCTGTAATCACTTCTAATGACTGTGACTTTTAAGAACAATGACCCTCTGAGATGGAACTATTTGGTCATTCATAGGTTAGTTAACCTTTTGGAAGCTCAAAGCCTCAATTATTTTTTAGCAGAGAAGGAACTTCACAGTACAAACATGCCTGTGCCTTTAGTGATAAATGACACAGGATAATTTAACCAGTGACTTTCTGAACGAAGACTGTTTACTCAGGCGTAGACTGAAGATTGTATCAATAAACAATGAAAATGAGTATTATTAATTAATTAACAATATTGGGACTAAGTTAACGACTTAATTTTTTATCAAAGAATTTTAAGAATGAAAATATCAAGGGAATTTATTCAAATGGCTAAATGGAGCAGTCTATCAAAAGTCTGACAGATATTTACTTAAGGAACTAATTTTGTTTTCTCTGTATGTTCTTTAGTAAAAGAGAAATTTCTGCTCTCAGATACATATCCAGTGAGTTTGACCTGAATATGCATTGGTATAACAGGAAGCACATACTTGCATAACTTTGAGCTTATTTAATTTGTTTGAATTTCAGAGAGAGGTGCCTAAAAGTTAGTGCTCTATGAAGGAGAATTTACACTTAAGCATTTCTAGAGTGTATGAGAGTATGTGTGTGTGTGATTTTTCTTAGAAATATGTGACCCTAAATGGGTTAATTTAATGTCTCTATGTACTGAATATCTTTACCTTTCATTACTTTTATTTCTTTCACAGGCTACCCATTAATAAGAAAAACTGCATAAGGTCATATTATCGTATAACATAGCTCAAAAGAGGCATATGAATTTTAACATCAGGTAAGTAACTTTTCTCTCTGCACTGATTATTGGTGGTCTGTGTCTTAAATTGATACCAAAGATTATCTGATTTGATTTTCAAATTTCATGCTCTCAGTATATATTAAGTCCCTATGCTACGTAGACTACTGCCCTTGACACGAGAGAGAAAAAGTCCTCAAGCCATTTAAGAGCTTTTCTTTTTCTACCAGCTCTTTCCTCCTAAGTGAGTATGGCTATCACTGATTTCATTTAAAAAAATTGACCATGCTAACTGCATTATGACGCTCCCTCCTTTGTGTCAAAATAGGTTTGATGTTTACAATTTGTTATGTCTGCACTTGCTTTTCAAATCCTATTATCATAAGCTGTTAGAGTGTTAGGTCAAGTGTTACTTCTTTATGCCATTTATAGTGTTGTTTCTTTGCTGCTTTGTGGAAACCATTCATCAGACAGCAATTGTTTTATATAAGCAGTGAGGTATGTGTAGGATGCGGGGCAGTGCCGCTGGGAGTAGTCTCTTTATAATTGCTCAGAATACACTACCTGAATTCCATTTGTCTTCCCAGGCATTGGGTGATAAGAGACATGCTTGTTTATGCATCATTCGCCTAGGTCATATTACGAGAACTAGGAATTATATTTGCAAGTACAATTTCAGATTGCTTGGAAGGACTCACCATAGTCCTAGAATGAAAAGGATGTTTTCAGGATGCATGGATAATGTGTGTTATACACCTTGGTATAAAACTGTGCCGAGTGGGTTGTACTCTCTTTGATGTAGAGAATCACTTCTCCTTCTTTGCTCCCTCTCTGACCGCCCGTGTCAAGACTTTGCTGGATTATCTGTGAAACCCATATATGTTGTACCTGGCAGAAACTGGGAGCAGTAGCAATGTTCCTCAGGGACCTCTGAGAGAGAAAAGCGGCAAATAAAGTATACAAGTACACAAAAAAGGAAATACCTCCTAGGTGGTACTCAAATTAGCATCACAATGGCACAATATTTTCACTATGTTATTGAAATCATATTAATCTTTTGCAAATTATAATATGAAGCATACAACTATACAATATGGTGCTTTAGGTTTCATCTTAAAAACACTTTGACCATCAAAATTAATAATGCAATGTGATGCAAAAGACAAAAATATCTAGATACATCTAGTGTTTTTATTGGACGTCCAGCTCGACATACAGGCAATGATGACTTGAGTTGTTCAGGGAAATTTCAAGGTATAAAACTTTATACATAATTTAGAAACCTATGCAAGACAACTTAAAGAAAGCTCAGTTTTAGGTGTAGGATTAAAAAGAATAGGGATCTAGATGAGTTTGAAGGGATAAAGAGATACATGAAGAGAAAGGGTGCATATAAAGCATGCTGGCTAAAGAAACGAGATTTTAGATTTAATAAATTACGTTGCCATAAGTCATTAAATTAAATTAATGTCATATGACTTAGATGGATTGTGTTGGTATAATCATATATAGAGAAAAAAAGGATGAAATAATTTGGTATTACCAAAAATATATAGGGTAGCTCCTTTGTGGTTCTAGGTAGGAAGTACCAAGGGTGCCACTGAGGCTGTGGAAATAAGCATAAAGTTAAATTAATGGACAGAAATATATTATGAATGAAGAACAAAGGAGTTTGCTATTGTGGATATGGATTTTTGTAACTATCAGGTTACAAAAATAATGTCATTTTGAAAAATATTCAAACAAGCATATTTTTCTATAGTATATTTTTATTTTAAATGTCTTTTGAAATACACTGTATTTTTAAATCTAAACCATGTAATATATCTTAATATATTCATGTTACAAAAAATTGAAACCAAGTCACCTAAAGATAACATGACTTCCCTTAGTCTTGTTTATGTATCATTCACCTAGATCATCTGCAAGAACCAGGAATTGTATTTGTAAATATTCAATCCCTGTATTATGAAACAAAAGAAAGAGGAGTTAAATATCCATGTAAACATCCTGGAAAAAAATAGAGTAAAGAGTTTCCTGGTTAAGTTAGAGATTGTAATTTTCATTGCAATTTTGAATGAAAAAGTGGATTTTTAAAATGTGTGTCACTTGACTAGTGTCATAAGTTTTATCTGTCTTTATCCAAGTTCCTCTGTAAAGTGAGACCCAGGTAAAGAACCTCAAATGTTGTTGACACCAATTTATTTGTATTTCCCAATTTCGGTAGGAACCTCTGAAAAGTTGGAGATCATAAGCATGTTTTGCAGATTTCCTTACTCTCACCCTCTCTCTCCCCTTCTCTCCTTTGCTCCTTCATCTCTCCCACCTTCCCTTTCTTTTCTGCAAGTATGGGCTACTTACTTGCTACGTAAAATTGGCAGGCTAAGTAGCCTCTCTGTGCATCAGTTTCTTATGGAAAACAGACACAAAATTAATATCTAACTGGTGGGTTATTTCTAGGATTAAATAAGTTAAAACACCCTTGTATCAGATGCTGCTGGTCCAGGTACCTTAGATCTTTGGTCTGCCCTTTCCCTCTGTGTGGTTGGTGCTTTCACTCTTTGCTCCTATCTATTCCCTCCAAGGGCTTGCCTTTGGGGTGATTAAAGCCTCTTTATTAAGGAGGAGACTAGAATTTTGCCCCAGGCCCTATAAAACTCAAGTCCCTTGTATCAAGGCAAGACAGCTCTAAGGAGCCCCTTCTGGGTCCGGCTACAAGCTGGACTTCATCTAACACCACGTTTTCGAGTACCTATTTGCCCTTCTCTAGCCTGCTTCCTCATTCATTATGGATCTTTCTTGATGGCTTTCCTTCAATAAGCAGTATTGACAAAGTCCAGTGCATTTATAGGGAAATCATAGGGGCTATACCACCAGCAGGACTTGGAGAGTAAATGGAGAGTATAGTAAATCAGTAGCCTAATGAATCACAGTGATCCGTGACATTTAGAAAAATTGCTAACTATATTTTCCTTTTATTTGGTAAAACGTCTGGTGAGATACGAGATTATTTTTGCAAATTAATTTAGTATTCGTAGTAAATGTACTTCGTTTGTGTATTTTGTTTTCCCATCACAATATGAGTGTTTGTGCTTACTTCAGTCATGCTTTATTTAAATGGTCTTTTCAGACCAGCTTCTTGTCACAAACTGTGGCCTTGCTAAATGTCTTACCCAATTAACCAGTTAGCAGGGTTAGTTTTTTTACGCTAATGGATTTTTTGGTTATGGGTTCGTCAACGTGTTATCTTTTCCTGAAAAGTACCACGATGAACTGTATGGAAGGTTAACCATCCGAATTAAATGATTGCTACCAGTTTTCTTCTCAAAGAAATGCTCAGGAGAGATGCATAAGAAACATACAATTTATGCAGTGTAGACATTTGCATTATCAAGATTCCAAGGATATGAATGGCATTATATACATGCAGTATTCCCTCAAGCAGAGGGCAGGATAAAAGTGCTTATTAAGCTGAGGGCCAGGAAAGTGCACAGTGATCTACTTAAAGGTCAATGAATATTATAAGAAAGGTTGTTCATAAAAAAAAGAGAAAGAAATGTTCATAACTAAAAGTAGTTATACTAATGAAATTAAATGTTTATACCTAAAACTCAGATTTGAAAAAAAAATTGTTTTTCTGTGATATTGTGTTTTCAACTTCCACCTGTACCAGAAGACATGAGGAGGAGTGAGCACAGGTGGAGAAGATTTTAATGTCACCCATTAAAGATATCTTTGTGTTATCCACTTCAAAACTGTCCAGAATGCTTTCATTTATCTGAGGAAACTACAGAGTGAAATTTACCCAGCTGTGTAATGGCAGGGTCAGTGTATGATTAAGTTTTTAAGAAACGGTGGAACTGTTTTTCAAAGTGTTTGTACCATTTGCACCCCCAGGAGTTGTGTATGAGAGTTCCAGGTCTTCCGCATCTTCATCAATATTTGGCACGGTCTGTCTTAAATTTTAGCTCTCCCAACAGATGTATAGTAGTATATCCCATTTTAGTTTTAATTTGGATACTCCTAATGACTGTTAATATCGAGCATTATATTTTAATATAATTATACTAAAATAAGCATAAATATGCTTATTTATTATCTTGTATATCTTTTTGTGAAGTATTTCAATTATTAGCTTCCCCTCCCCCTTTCAACTAAATTTTTTTTTTTTCCTATTATTGAGGTTTGAGAGTTCTTTATATACCCTGGACCCAAGTCCTTCATCAGATATATGATTTCCAAGTATTTTCTCCCAGTCTGCCGTTTTTTATTTTCCTTTTCTTAACAGTATCTTTCAAAGAGCATACATTTTACATTGTAATAAAAGAAACAGTTTATCAGTTTCTTCTCTTATGGATAGTAATTTTCGTAGCAATAAGTGGTTCTGGGATAGCTCCATGTAAAAGAATGAGATTAGAACATTTCCTCATACTACAAACAAAAAAAAACTCAAAATGGATTAAAGACCTAAACGAAATTCAGACCTGAAACCACAAAACTCCTAGAAGAGAACGTAGGCAGAACCCTCATTGGCATAAATTGTAGCAATATTTTTTTGGATATGTCTCCTAAGGCAAAAAAGAAAAGGCCAAAATAAACTAACGAAACTTAAAAGCTTTTGCACAGCAAAGGGAACTATCTACAAAACAAAAAGACAACCTATGGAATGGGAGAAAATATTTGCAAAGAATTCGGCACTGTCTTGGTCATCTCTTTTCTTCAGATGATGACCCAGGTGGTAGCAGCAGCAGCATCAGGAGACCTAGATAGTGCAGACCTGAGCCCCAACCTGGGATGTTGCCCTCTGATCCCTTTCTTTGCCCAGCCCCACTCTCACATGTCAGAATCTTTGCTGGGGTGCCCACTGAAGTCCCACACAGTGTCTTGGAGTTCCTGCAGCCAAAGCTGGTTCCTACAGAGTATCCCAGCTCCTGCAGGGGCGGTTCCTCTCCAGCCCCTGGTCTCAGCAGCACCTACTGTAGCACACCGACATCCTCTGAGTCCCAGGCCATCCACAGTGGCCCCCATCTCTCTCAGCCTGGAGACTCTGGACCCGCTCTGGCCCAGTCAACCTAGCAAACTTCCAACCAGTTGGCTGCAACTCCACCTTCTTCAACAAGGACTGATCCTTTCTTCCAAGGGTCCTCTTCCATAGATGTTCTTTCCTAGCCTTGGTGGACCTCGTAGAGTTTTCTCTCCATGTTTTTACTTGCCCCCTATGATTGTTCTATATTAAATTATTTGTCTTGCATAAATAATGGATATATATATATCAATTTTATGATGTATAATATTATTTACATTAAAATTTCCTTTACTGTGTAGCTTCTGTCTCCAGATTGGATACTGACTAATCTAATCTTTTCCCATCCTTTTACTTTTAACCTATTTTTGTCTTTATATTTAAATTACATTACTTGTAGGCAGCGTATAGTCAGGTCTTACATTTTTTATACAACTGACAAAATTTAGGGTGTTAAGACCACTTATATTTAACCTGACTAGTGATATAATTATGTTCAAACCTGCCATCTTGACTCTTTCTACCTTGTCCCCCCCTTAAATCTCATTTCTGTCTGATCAAAGGAGGGAGTGTGCCAGGGGCTGCCTGGACGCTCCCTCCCTTTAAGACAGAGAGCTGGGACTCATGTAGGGCTCACCTTGTTCATTTCCTGCCCGTCAGTGTGTTTGCTTTTGATAGCTGCCATAACAAATTAATACAATCTTAGAGACTTAAAACAACACCCACTTACCTTCTCACAGTTATTTAGGTCAGACACTGTATGGCTCAGCTAGTTCTCTGCCTACAGCCTCAAAGGCTAAAATAAAGGTGCAGATAGCTCATTCCCTTCCAGAAGCTCTAGGGGACAATCTGTTCCTAGGCTCATTCAGGTCATTGGCAGAGTTCATTTCTCTGTGGCTAAAGACAGGGGTGGTTCTCAGATTGTAGAGGGTGCTTATATCTTCTGACTAGAAGTCACCTTCAAAGCCAACAAGGGCAAGTCAAGTTTTTCCAGGCTTCTAATCTCTGCGATCTCTCCTACTGCCCCCTCCGCTCCTCTGCTACTGCACTGCTTCTAAGGACTCCTCTGCCTATTCCTCTGCGATCACGTTGCAATTCCTGGATCGTGCGAGATGATCTCTCTATCTGAAAGTCAGCTTATTAGTAACTTTAATTCTATCCACGGAGTTCTTTCACTATGTTAGAGTTTGAACGAGTAGTCAGAGGATGGTAAACTTGGAGGGTCGTCTTCAGAATTCTGGCTATCCCACTCAGCAATCACTGTCCTTTTTTTTTTTTTGTCTGATGTCCAGTGACTTGAAAATCTCATTGTCTCTTACCGTTTGTCTTGTTTTTTATTTTTGCTGCATATGGGATTGTATATCTATTTTCTGCTACTCTATCTTGGACAGAAGGTGATGTCTGTGTTCAGGCTTTTAGGGTTTCTCTTCCCTCTGCCTTTCTAAGACTGTGTCTGTGTGTTGCTCTAAGAAGTAGAGAAGAACAGGTGGCATGCCAGGGGGACCTTGTCTTATTCTTGAGCTTGTGCTTATCTCTGACATGAAGTGTCTACTAGGTGAATATGACCCCTGCCATCTTGGTGTCTGCATACATGTAGCTGGTCTCTTTGGTTTTCCGGTTGTCACCATGACACCTGCTGTGGAAGTCCACAGTCCTGTCCATTCAACTCTAATGCAGAATCACCCACACACTTTGTTTTCTTTGTCCTGACCCTGGTTTTCTACTGAAGAACTGAGACTCTGAACAGACGCAAGCCCTATCCAGCCCCAGGATCCCATCTCTCCATGTGGAAAGAGAAAATTCTGACCATCTTTGATGCCACATAGTGGCTATGGGTAATCAGAATTGCCACCTGAGGCAAGGCTATATTTTGACTTACCATCCCCAGTGCTGTGGTTTTGCTCCTACATCATCTGTGTGGGATTCCCTTGGATGGCTGTAACCTGCCCCACGACATCTGCAGAGGATCAGCCACTGCAAGGTTTTAAGTTTGTGGTGTCATGTTTCCAGTCTGAGGGTGTTGGCTTCTGACTCCTTTGCTTTCCTTCCACCAGTCCTAAAATCTTCCTTGGCCCCTAAACTGGACAGAGGAGACTTTCTCTACTATTCCTTCATAAGTGGATTTCCTGGAGAAGTCTTTCTCTAGTATTTCTTAATTATAATTTAGACTTCCTAAGCTTTCCTTCTGATATGCAAAGGGAAAGCAAAAGAAAAACTTATATTAATAAATATGTGAATATATTTAAACATATTCCATAGGATATCATGAAATAAAATTAAATCTATAATAGAGTGAAGTCTGCATGTTGGCAGATTAATGCCTTTCTGTTCTTTCAAAAAATATCTAAGGCATTTCTGCATGTAGATCGATGCTTTGTGAAATAAATACAGGTAATGGATAAAATTACAGAAATAGTGGAAAAAAGGGCACAGAAGGTAAGTTGATCTGCTCAGTACTGAATTACTGAGTTAGGACAGAAAGGGAGAGAAGAGAAAATAAGATGGCACTTAGGCAAAGGTTTCTGGCATAGAATTTTTGGAGGAAAGTATAGAGATCAAAGAGGTAGACTCCAAATCAGCCCTTGTGGTCATTTAAAAGACAAATGAGTGAAAACATGTATTTTCTTTACATCAAACAGTGTGCCCTGTCATTATATCACTGAGAAAACTCAATAATGTTTCTCTACTTTTCAATACTTCTTGCGCATGTGACCTTGTGCTATGATGAGGCATGACATAGAAGTAGGAACCCAGTGTTATTTTGGTCACATGTAGCTACATACAGTCGCTAGTCTGAGCAGACATCTCCCCTTAAAAAAAGACTTAAGTGGAACTCATATGACTCTTTAAATTCCATTTATTCAAAATAATGAATATGAATTTTTAAGATCTGATATGTATCTACTTTCAGGTCACATATAAGGAGAGGGAAATGGACAATAGCTGTGAGTTCATGGGGAAAAAAATCCTAGCACACAGCAGCCGTATGGTGCTTTATTCCAACTGAATGGAGCAAGGTAAATGATCTGAAGAATGGCGGCACGACCAAATCGATCCACATTGAAGGAAGAGGAAATGTATTAGTGCTCAGGAGATTGTTACTAGACCTCATATTCTTCTCTATTTCTAAACACCAAAGTTAGAGAAGGGGGATTTAGAAATAAATATCTAGAAGGCTTTTTCCCATCTATTATCACTGGGGTAAGCTTAGTCCCTTGGAACAATGAAAATAAGTTTGAAAGAGCTTCTTGTTTTTCCAACTCTTTGTGAAAGTGGTTTCCCTATTTCTATCGTCTGTTGCCAAAAGTGTTTAATAACGTTTATCTTTGACCTTCTATCCATTTGCCCTTTGAATTTATTTGCGCCAGCCCTGTGAATCCATGTGATACAGAGCAATTTACTGAGTATCTGCTCTGTAAATCAAAACCATCTCAAAGCAGTTTGCAACTATACAGGAGTGTACCTTTTCTCCAAGCTGTCTTCAGTCAACAGGCAAGCGCAACAGAAAGGTGTAAGTGTAAATTATAGGCTCAGGTTATTTCTTCTTTGTTGTTTCCTTTCCTGACTTGTTTTTGAAGAAGATCCACATTATATATCTCAATACCCAGAGAAGAGCATCAAATCGATAACAGATAAATATGCATCTTGCGTTTATGGCCAAGAAGGTATGAGAAATTTACTTTTTCACTTAACTTACGGACACATTTAAAGGAGACTGTGTTAAGTGGGATGAGTATAAACTATTAATATATTCCTCTTTTTCTTTTTATTACTCTGTCAAAAGGGTAGAAATCACCCAGAGGTATGCATAGCATTGGCTTAACTCCAAATTCTGTCAACAGATTAGTATTCAACTTAATGTTCAGGGGTTTAGCCATTATAATTAATCATCCTCTAAGTGCAGAAAGATACTTAATACCTTGTCCCTACTCATTATTTAGATTTTTAGTTCTGTAGTGAAGGGCCTCAGAAAAGATTAATTAAGTCAAACACTTTGGGGTTATTCTTCCATCATTGTACAGAGGATTTACATACATAACTGACATTAGTGTGGGTGGATATTCCTCCTGTAATTCTCTAGAATATCAATGAAACCAATCTTTCCCCAAGTGAGTATGTCTAGCAACAATAATATACATCAGAATTACATTAGTAACTCTGGTATTTTACTTTTATTATTTACCATTTTTGTATTGAGGTAATAACCAAACAATTTTCATACATAAGGCAGTACATACATACTGTGTTTGAGGAAAAATAAAAGCTGATTTTATTTTGGAAACAACTCTAACCCAGTTACTTCCATATACTTATTGAATCCCAATGATCTCAGCTAAAAAAAGGGATAAATTCAAATTGTGATCTCTAAGATTGCTTATAACTTAAAAACACTATAGTTCAGTATGTAATGTATTCAGATCTAAAATGACTCTCAAATATCAGAAATCCAGAAGACAGAGTGCAGAGTTTACTATTTGAAGTAAATAAAGAGGTTATGAATTTTAGCGTAGCCAGTGTTAATTAGAAGTACTTGAAATTTGTTCTTCTATGAGAAAAGAGAAATTCTTTTTTGATATTTCTTTTTTTCATTTATGAAATACATAGTCTTATGTTTAAATGACCCAGAGATTGTCACATCAATGAGGGAAGAATCCATGCTATAATTTGAGATTCCAGGTAGCCAAAGCTAACTTGAGAAAAAACAAAGCTGGGGATAGCACATTTCCTGACTTCCAATGAATTAAAAAGCTACAGTAATTTAAAAATATGGTACGGACACAAAAGCTGACATATAGACCAATGGAACAGAACAGAGAGCCCAGAAATAAACACACCTATATCATCTATTGATCTTCAACTAAATTGCCAAGAATACAGAATGGGAAAGGATGGTCTCTTCAACAAATGGTGTTGGAAAAGCCAGATATCCACATGAAATAGAATGAAATTGGATCTTTATCTTGCAACATATATGAAAGTCAACTCAAAATAGATGAAAGATTTAAACATAAGACCTAAATCTGTAAAACTATTAGAAGAAAACATAGGGGAAAACCTTCATGTCATTAGTCTTGGCAATGATTTCTTGGACATGACACCAAAAGACAAACAAAAACATACAAGTGGGACTACCTCAAACTAAAAAGCACCTGCACAACACAGAAAACAATCAGCATAGTGAAAATGCAACATATAAAATAGGAGAAGACTTTTGCAAACCATGTATCTGATAAGGGGTTAATTTCCTAAACATATAAGGAAATCCTACAACACAACACCTAATAGCAATACTCAATATAAAAATGAGCAAAATACTTGAATAGACATTTCTCCAACAAAGACACACACATGTCCGAACAGTATAGGAAAAGGTGCTCAAGATTCCTAATCCACAGGAAAATGCACAATGAGATATTACATCCCACCTCTTAGAATTGAAATTAAAACAAAGAAACAAACAAAACGTTAACAGGTATTGACAAGGATGTGGAGAAATTGGAATACTTGCACACTGTTGGTGGCAATGCAAAATGGTGCATTCGTTATGGAAAATAATATGGAGGCTCCTCGAAAAATTAAAAAATAGAACTACAATATAATCTAGCAATTACACTTCTGGGTATAAACCCTAAAGAATTGAAATCAGGATCTCAAAGAGATATCTGCACTCCCATGTTCATAACAACATTATTCATAATAGCCAAGATATGAAAGCAACCTAAGTGTCTATTGATTGATGAATGGAAAAAGGAAAATGGAATATAGCTCAGCTCTTAAAAAGAAGGAAATTCTGCCATATGCAACAGCATGGATGAAAATGGAGGACATTATGCTAAGTGAAATAAGCAAGTCACAAAAAGATAACTACTGCATGATTCCAGTTACATGAGGTGTTCAAAACAGTCAAACTTATAGCAAGAGAGTAGGATGGTGGTTGCCAAGGGAGAGGAAAATGGGGACTTCTTCAATGGCTATAAAGTTTGATTTTGCAAGATGAATAAATTGTAGATATCTGCTATGTGACACTGTGACTATATTTAACAGCGCTGCATTGTGAACTGAAAACTTTAAGAGGGTAGGTCTCATGTGAACTATTCTTACTGCAATAAGAAACATAAATAAAAGAAAAGAAGCACCGTCGGCTTAACTTTCTAGCATAGCATTCCTTAAATGTTCCCAATATCGTACTAATACTTTTTTCCAACGTAGTTCTTCATCCACAATATTCATTCTCTATACATCAGACTGCAAAATTCATACCATAGAAGACTCTTTCATCCTCAAAAGATTCTTTTCTATGGCTTTGTTTACCTCTATGGAGGTCATTTATCAAAGCCTAAACCATACATGGGCTTGAACATATTTAAATTCTATAGTTGTGATTATATCCTCAACCAGATGCAGGCCCTTTTTTAACTTCCAAAGGAAATTCCAGACATGGTTTACTCTTGAGTGGATAAATCAAAAGACAAAGTGGAAATCAATATTATATTAAACATGTTAACTTGAAAAATCTAAATAGATGGAATATAAGGTATTATTGTTCATTTGTTTTCAATTCAAAGTTTTAAATGTTAGATTCTTAATTCACCCTAGTCTATGCAGAAGAGTCAGTGTGCCTGCATAACCAAAAATCGTTAAAGATTATGTCAAACTGGATTTTTCAAGTGGAAGGCCACTGCTTGGGGAATGTGTTAGGCAAAATGCAGCAATTGGTGGTTATTTATTTGACGCATATATTTTTCCACTCAAAGAGATTGTAAGCTTTTGGATGCAGTAACTGAATACTATATTTCTTTGATATCTTAAAGCAGAAATTAGCAAACATTTTTTTCCGTGCAGGAGTAAATAAAACATATTTCCAGGCTTGTGGGCCATATCGTCTCCGTCACAATCACTAAACTCTGCCATTTTAGTGCAAAACCACTATAGACAATTTGCAAACAAATGACCGTGTTCCAATAAAACTTTATCTATAAAAATAAGAATCCAGTTTGACCTTTGGACAATGGTTTACTGATTCTTCCATATGAGCACACAATAGTGCATAATAAAAATGAACGTAAATGCAAAATCAGTGTAGTCTCATTTGCTTTTTAACATTTTTCTACAGTATTAATTCTTTTACCATTTTGTTATAATTGCTAATCTAAGTTGTACTATCGACATTCAAATCCGCAGAGAAATTAACTGTTGACCAAATTTTATATATAAGCTAGTATCTGCATATAAAAATACAAACATGTAGGTAAGAAGGCCAACAGTTAACAGTGGGGTCTTGTAGTGTAATACTGCAATTTTGTTTGTTTCTGATTTTGTCAAATTACTTCAATGTGTATTACATTTATTTTTATAACAAAACTAATCATTTCAATAACACAATAGATCAAGATTGTTCTACATGGATCAATTATGCATGAAAATTAATACAGATGTTCATGTTTATTTACTGGATAAAAATTTAAAATTACGTCAAAGACATCCTACGCTAAGAAAACTACTGGCTGTGATTTTTTTGAAAAATGACTTACCATGCAATTATTTTAGCGGATCTAATTCCAGTCCCTGATATCCTATCACAATGATTATAGGACTTTAATCACTTTTATCAGTGGAAAACTTGTATTGATTTTCAGCACTCTCACACCACTACGTGAAGATATCCACAAGATCATACATGGTAAAGTTAGCCCTGTTTTGTTACTGTAAGTCAGAAACAGAGACCACTGGTTACTGACTTCTATAACTTAAGAGGCATTTTTATTCTTTTTATTGTATGAAGAAGCCCCTACAGAATGCTGAATTGCTCTTGATTTATGATTATTTGGTTAGAGCAATCAGAACTCAGAACGTTCTAACAGAAAATATCACCATAAAATGAAATAAGAAACAGAAATACATTTTAAATGCTCTTCTACATTGTTATAATTTTCAGTGTATTATAGTATAGTAATGTTATGAAGAGTATGTCTTTTAAAAATTAATACATCCACACGTGCTTATTTTTGTGTCTGGGTATTTACTCCTATCTCTAATTCATCGTTTCAAAATACTCAGACTGGATACTTGTTGCTTGTCTAGAATTCAAATTGTTAGAAGGGATACCTGAATTAAACTTCTTGAGCTTAAGAAAAGTATTTTGTTCTTTAATGGAAGATGGAACTTCTAAAAATCTCTTTCTCATTTTCCGAGATTATTTTCATGACTGTAGAAAATAAATATGGGAATTAACATATTAGCTATGATCATTTAAGCTTTATGTAACAATCTGACTTGTGTGGATTTCAGTAACAAAAGGAATTTGTTATAAAAGTATAGCAGTCAGGGCTTCCCTGGTGGCGCAGTGGTTGAGCGTCTGTCTGCCGATGCAGGGGACACGGGTTCGTGCCCCGGTCTGGGAAGATCCCACGTGCCACGGAGCGGCTAGGCTCCACAACGGGAGAGGCCACAACAGTGAGAGGCCCACGTACAGCAAAAAAAAAAAAGAAAACAGTATAGGAGTCAGAACTCGACCAGAGTAAAAGGATTGAAATATTAGTGTGAATCTAGATGACTTTCTCACTTTACCTCCTGCCCGTTTGTTTTTCTTCCTGTATATCCCTTCATGTACTGCATTCTTCTCTGTTTATATGACAGACTTTTTCACCAAGAGGGTCTGTATTTACGTGTCCTCATGTAAATACTTAGAAATATACTGTTCCAAAATCTAGGGTACACATTCAGACCATCTGAATGCTGATCATCTCATCATTGCTGAGACCCAGGAGTCATAAATTCTTAGAAACTATATTGATATATGATGTAAAAGTTTTATTATATTAAGGGGTACATTTTTAAGACATTTCAACATATTGAATTGCCCCCATAGGATTGAGCAGTAGTAGCAGTAGTATATGAAAGTGCCTAAAACCTCACAAAAATTCATGGAAAATTATTAGTACTTTTAACAGTTAAAGAATGAAATTATTTTGTTGTCTGGTCTGAATTTCGTTGCTTATTATTGAGCTTGAAGGTGTTTGGCATGCATATTGTTAAGTCTTTGAAAATTTTTTGTACCCAGTTATCAAAAATTCTGACAGGTCTTAGATTCTACTCTAATTACAAACTAATGTATTAGTTTGACATAGTTTCCTGGATGCTCACAGTGGACAACAGGATCCTGAGTCAAAGACAAAGGACTCTATTACCACAATAGCGGTAACTACACAGAGACACAGAGAAGACCAGGTGATACAAATGCAGTGGGTTCTGCTATAGGATAGAAACTGTGTATGGAAGGCAAATCTTTTATAAATGGCAGTAAACCTATCCAAATTTTGCCCCAGAAGAAAACTTTGTCTTTATTATATTGAATAGTTTAAAAAAAACAAAAGACAAAAGCCTACTCTTTACTCCAGGAGGAAGGCCCTATCTGTATCTTCCAAAGCTATAAAGTAGTTCTATTTTAATATTTTTTGAAGAAACACCATACTGTTTTTCATAGCAGCTGCACCATTTTACTTTTCCATCAATAGAGCAGAAAAGCACTGAATTTTCCACATCTTTAAGTAAATACTTGTTATTTCTGTCTTTTTAATAGTAACCATCCTAACAGGTGATTTCTCCTTGATATTTTGATCTGCATTTCCTTGATGATGAGTGATGTTGAGTATCTTTTCAAATACCCATTGACCATTTGCATGCCTTTGTTGAGAAAATGTTTATTCAAGTCCTTTGCCCATTTTTAAAATCAGAATAGTTGTTTTCTTGTTCTTGAATTGTAGGAGTTTCCTTTACATGATTTAGGTATTAACCTCTTATCAGATGTATGGTTTGCAAAAATGTTCTCCGATGCACGGATTGTCTCTTTATTCTGTTGATCGTCTCCTTTGCTGTGCAGAGCTTCTTAGTCTGATTCAGTTCCATTTGTCTAATTTTGCTTTTGTTGCCTGTGCTTTTGGTGTCATAGCCAAAAAATTATTGACTAGACCAATATCAAGAATATATTCCGTATGGTTTTTTTTGGTATTTTTACAGTTTTACCCAGCAGAGAGGCCTCACATGTCTGTTGCTTGTGTTATTCAATTAGTTAGAACTTGCAGGCAATGATAATAATACAAGTTATGAGGAATATTACCATCCTCCTGGCATGCCACAGATGAGGAAACAGGGGTAAAGACACGTGGATTATTTTTTGATGACTGAACTGCCTATTGTACATAAGCCCAGAATGTACTCTTGTTCACTTATTTAGCTCTAAGCCATGTTGACTATAACATGCTCTTTGTAAGTTATTGCAGACTACAGAAATCACAAGAAGAGTTCCTGTTTAAATTTCAAGAATGAGTAAGGGAGCTCTTGGTAAAATTGTATGATGGTATTGCATGCATTTTTATATGATCATTAACTTTCCAAGCAAGTGCAATTCCTCTCACAGTTGATTTATATACAATCTCTATTTATTTGGCTTGCACTCTTACTTTAAAGCATGACAAATAATATAAAATATGTATCACTTATGCAAGTAAATGTTACAGCCCTATTTCAACTCTACCTTTGCGATTTTACCTTACATAAAAACAAAAAAGCTGATCATTTTGCACAGAGCCACTACCGACATGAATGGCTTCACTCCCCCGATAGACCCACCTTATGCCACGGTGAATGGTAAATTGAATAAGCTAACTATTGGGCCATCCAGGCTTGTATGCAAATATCACACCTGTAGATGATTAAGTCATGATTTTGCTCTTATTGTCTCTTCGTATGTAAAATAAGACAATAAACCCCTTTTTATTTTTAAGACATTAAAATATTCTAATGCACTAAAATCTATTATTTTTAAGATAATAGAACTTATTTCTTCTACATTTTTGATCTTTTAAATTATAATTTTTTTGAAAAAATTGGTTAGTGAATCTTTTTTGAGGTAGAGTTTCAACAATGATTCATTGACCATTTTCCACTATATTTTAAAGTTTTGAATAAAATTAGGTAAATTAAATAAAAGTAAGTAAAATTAAATAAAGTTACAGTGGCTGGCAAATATAAGACTTCTGATAAATTTTAATTTCTTTACTTCCTTTATTTGGAACTTTATACAAGATTTTTGAAAGTGGAAAACAGATTCATAATCATGTTATGTTCTGTAAGATAATAGATATTTAAGATTTTCAGTTGCATAAAAGTTTTAAAGATGAAGAATTTAGCAAACTTGTGTTTTCAGTTTGCATCCTAAGTCAAAAGACATCCAAATAGTTGAGGGAAAAAAGGGGGTGCCAAATACCTTGTGGAAATAAAATTAATAGATATCTTTGCATTTGAAGAGTTAACCCTTTTACAATCAGGAGAGATAAGGACGCATTTGTAAAGACCAGGAGATTACTTAGCTAATAAGACAGTAACAGAGGCATTGAAAGCAATTTGAGAGAAGCTCAGATTTAGAATCTTCCAATTTTCAGGTGGAAGAAAGAAAAAAGAACAAGAACATAGTAGGTTAAGTAGCTCACTTGCCTTACATGGTACTGAATAGCGAGAGGGACTAAAATCCAAGTATTTTGAGATTTACATCACTGTTCTGTCGTTCCTGCAGGTGGTGTGGTGAAAGTGGTTTTCCTTTTGTTCGCTCCACACTGTGCTCCCACTTGCATCTAAACAGTCACAAAATATTTAATATTTTAGATAGCTTTTAAACTCTGATTGAGAAATACAAATAACAATGGCTAAACAGAGAATAAGCTGCCCTTTACTATGGTACTTCAAATCCTTTAAGCTCTGAGTCATTGCTGTTCTCAGAAAAAAAACCCTGTAATTACTCAAGTGGAAATCGATTTGGGAACACCTGTGTGAGGTCTTTTCTTTTTCTTTTTTATTTTTTTTAATAACATAAAAGCCATATTTGAACATTTAAGTTACGTTATCTTGCTCCAGGAAAAAAATGTTTTAAACAACTCTCTGAAAATATTTAGCTAAAATGTGTATTAAATTTATTGCTAGAAATAGCTCTTTTGTATGAAATGACTTAGCATACATTTTGGTAGGAAGACATGAGTAAAGAGAAACCACAAATGAGTTTGTAGTCATATGCCACACCATGCAGGAGCCTGTGGAGAGTACAGGCTACTGTTTGTACAAGTAGTAAAACCAAGATTACATTCCAAAAAATTACAAACATTTTCAAATTATTATATTAATTAGTTAAACCAAACAAGCAATTAGCTAAATAAATAGCACTATTTAAAAAATACAATGGTATTGCTTATATGCAGAATCTAAAAAAAATGATACAAACAAACTTATTTACAAAACAGAAACAAACTCACAGACTTAGAGAACGAACTTATGGCCACCAGGGGGGAAGGGTGGAGGGGAGGGACAGACTGGGAGTTTGGGATTGACAGGTACACACTGATATATTTAAAATAGATAACCAACAAGGACCTACTGTATAGCACAGATAAATACTCTGCAATAACCTAAATGAGAAAAAAAAATTGAAAAAGAATAGATACATGTATAGGTGAATCACTTTGCCGTACCCCTGAAACTAACACAACATTGTTAATCAACTCTACTACAATATAAAATAAGAATTAAAAAAATAAAAATTCAATCATGTTTTCTATTTGACTAAATTAACTAACAACTTGCATTAAAAATGGGTAGTTAGGAATACTATGGAGATGCTACAATCCCTTGGTAGCTTGTTCACAAAAGTGAGGCTGCGTGTTCACCTGCCATGGAATAAGTACCTTTGGAAGGGTTCAGATGGAGACCCCAGCAAAGGAACACATCCTCTTGGCCTTAATCGATGCCTAGCATAACTGGGTAGAAAATGTGGCATTATTTTTTACCTTGAAATATAAAAAGTACATCCAGCCTACAAAGATTTCCATGAGAGAGTTTTTAACATTGTAGTTATTGCCACTCAAAGATGATTGTTTACTCCTCGGTTTATCACCAAAAAGTTAAGAAATATAGAAACGGTTTCCAAATATTTGAAATCTACTAACTTTCTTGACAAAATTAAAACACAAAGTTGAGTGTTCAAGAAATAATTATTTCAGTTCATTGATACTGCAGAAACATTCCTATCTCATCCTTGTAAATGTTTGTTTTTAGTTTGCTAAGGCTTTCTTTTTCCAGTTCTGACTGGAATAGGAGGTATGGTTTGACATCTTCAGTCTAAAAAAATTTTAAAAAATGAGCAAGACTCTACAGCAAAATCAAACCAATGAAACTGTCCTGTGGTTTTTACTCTGACAATGAGGACAGCCAAGTCAATTTGATAAAACTTACAAAGGTGAAAAAAGACTTGAGATAATTTGGTGATAAGTGATATTCTTAATATTTAGAATGTTTTGTGAAAATCAAAATCAATTATAAGCAGTTAGTATGTGTGTTTGTGTGTGGAGAGAGCTTTATAGAAGAAAATGAAAATTTTAAGTTTCAGAAAATAAGGCATCAACACATGTAAATATTTACTATATTCTATTAAATTAAGAAATATATTCTTTTAATAAATGCACTGGAAATCACAGTCCAAGGAGAAGCTGACTATGTCATTTGAAGCCTTAATGACTGAGCTTTGTGCTCTCACCTTCAGATCAGGGGAAGAGATGCTGGAAAATGTTGGCAACAGCACAGTAATGTTGGAATTGCTCCTCTAAAACTAGAGTCCAAAGCCAAACCACCATGGATTACTTACTACAAGAAATCGTGAAATAAGAGCAGGGAGCACAAATCACTGACAGCACAAGACTTGACAGGTATCAGCATCTCTTCAGGAGGAAAGAGAAGGGATCAAGGTGATACATGATGAATTTGAGAAGTGGGAAACCCCCAAATTGCCACCAGGGATGCACTGAACATGGGCCGGACAATTGGAGAGAAATCTACTAAAACTGAGTACTTTTTTCATACTCTATATTGTGGATAATAATCATGGGTCCATGGTTTAGGATGAAATGGCAGGTGTGATCTGAAGTCTATGAAATCTTCAAAATCCCTTCCACAACAGAGACCCACACTGAGGAGAGTGTGCCTGTTTGATAGATACTTAAAAGTATCTGTATTGAAAAATAATCTGCTAGAAAGGTAATCTGAATTTATCAGAAGAGGAAAGATAGGGGCAAAAGAAAGAGTTAGTCATGACTAAATAAGCAAAGGAAACTGCTGGGAGATTTCAAAGGGGAAGCAGCCATATCTTAAAGTACTGCTGGAAATTCCAGGAGACAGAGTTCCAGCTTTCAACTAGAAAAACTCTTCAGACCCACCTCTTCTTTCTAAATGGCCATGAAACTAATTTCATGTAGAGACAGAAAAAACACCACAGCAAAATTTATCACAATTAAATTCCATCCTAAGTTATAAGAAAAAGAAGATAAATTGGGGCTTCCCTGGTGGTGCTATGGTTGGGAGTCCGCCTGCTGATGCAGGGGATGCGGGTTCGTGCCCCGGTCCGGGAAGATCCCACATGCCACAGAGCAGCTGGGCCCGTGAGCCATGGCCGCTGAGCCTGCGCTCCGCAACGGGAGAGGCCACAGCAGTAAGAGGCCCGCGTACCGCAAAAAAAAAAAAAAAAAAAAAAAAGAAGATAAATTGAAATAAAGTAATGTGCCTGTAGAAAATGAAAGCACTCCAAGAAGGCATGGCAGAGAACAGGTGGAAACTGCAGTCAAAAGTTTCAAAAAAAAAATAAGAAAATGATAGAAGATATAAAATAAGAGCATCAATCTAAATTAGAATAACTGAGAAATGAGGTGACAGTACACAGAATAAATTTGAAATAAATGAATAACAATATTTCAAAAATGAGGATTAACTTAGAAGGTGTGTAAATAATGCCTTCAGATAAACAGAATAAGCTATGGGAGAACACTTTTTAAATCACAAAGAAATAAAGAAAGGAATGAAAAGGAATCAAGAAAAAGTGACCAATAAATAGAGTATGTTTAAGAAATATCCAATAGGTCTATAAGAGAGGACCTCAAATAAAAACTAAGGCAATGAAACAAAAATTGTGAAATTAAAAAACATTCTCAAAAGCATTGTATCCTATCAGCAATATGCCTCTTAGCTACAAGTAATATGCTTCACTACCAATCAACCCATATCTAAGACACGATCACAAAAGGTATATTATACAAATAAAATCATTATAAAAGAATAATAGCTTTATAATTTAATTGTCTCAAATACTTCACTTTGCTGTACTTGATACGTATGACTTTTTCCTTGAGAAGAATCCTATAGGATCCTTCCTTTGGTTCCCCAATACCCTTAACTCTTATTACATTAAATTTGATGCCAGATAATGATTCTTCTTCTTTTACCATGATTCTGGCATATGTTCCCCTTGAATATATGTTTTTACAAACAACCCTATAGCCTTCCAACCTGCTTCAGATTTAGTCAAATCATTGATTCAATAAACATATACTGAGCTTCTCTATGTGTTAGTGACACTGCAATGAAAAAGATTCAGTGTCCTGACCTTCATGAGTCTCCCACCAAATGGTGATGCATTGTAATTTTTTAACTTGCTCTCCAGTTATGTCCTCCAAACGTTATGATATCCTGAAATGCATCTGAGATAAGCTGCCACTGTAGCCAAATCTATTTCTATTTGGAACATTCTGCAGTATGAGAAAGAGACAAGGTTTTGGTTTCAAAAACACTCTGACTTAAACCTCATCTCTGGCCCACTAATTGTATAACTTTAAGTAAGAAACTGAAATCTAAGGCTCATTTCTTCAGCCGTAAGAGGGCTTGAATGATATTTTCCTCCATGCGTTTATCGTGGGGATTAATGGGGCAACATATGAAATTGCTTGGTAAAGCACCATACAGGTTTAAGGTTACGCTACTACCGAAATTTCCACATCAAACTCGATGTGTCTAGTATGGAATTAATTTAATAGTCACTCCAAAAGCATTTACGGAATGCCTGCTAGCCACCAGGCCCGGTGCTAGTTGCCTTATTTCTTTGTAACCACCTTTCATTTCTATTATCCCAAAGCTCATAATTTTGTACAAAGTGCTGTCACCTTCCCATGTATGCATTTGCAAAACCTCAGTGTAACTCAAATCATTTCTCCTGCCTAATCATCAATATCTAGTCAATGTTTTTCTGGGTTTCTGATATTTTTTTGAAGTTTCTGACATATCTTCAATGACTTCTGTCCTTATTCTTATATCTAGTTAAGAAAACCACAAAATATGTGAACTGAACATTGTGGAATTATGTTTAAAAATTGCCGCAAGGAGTTCAAAATTAAGCAAACATATTTTAAGCATCTATTTTCACCAAAAAATGTTAGCAATTGCAAAGTGATTTACTGCAAAGTACTTAAGGGAAGTAGGGAGTAGAAAAAGCTTAGGGAGTACTTTTGTCATTAAAAGTACTTTCTCATACTAGCACAATGAGAAAGCTAGTAGAGGTATGTGTGTACTCTGGGCACATGAATAGCTACATTCTAATAGGAAAATCAAAAAAATATCAATACAGGCAACTTTGCATAATGGACCAAAAGACAATCCTGCTTCGCACTGCTATCTTTACTTTTACCATCTTTACTACTATTTTTACTATCTTTACTTTTTGACCTGGAAGACGAAAATTGTTTCGTGAAAGTGAAAAGGGAATAGGTAATTCATTCTTTTCGTCACTAGTGCTTGACTGATATACCACGGTTAAATAGGACTTTGCTGTGGCATAAAGTTTAGATGAGATTCAAAAGCTGAGGAGGATGGGTGAGAAGAAGGTTCTCAGTAAAATCAAAAAGAACTCAGCAGAACTTAGTGCAAAAAATGTCCGGTCACACACACACATACACATGTGTGTGCACACACACTACAGTTTAGAGACTGATCTACTGATCTAAATCTAGACATTGATAGATATAAATAATTCTAGAGATTCCTTGGGTGGTTGTAGGACAGAAGAATATATTGTCCCCCCGCCCCTAATTTCCTCTTAACAGAAGGAGTCCAAAAGAACCTCTGAGACGAATTCCTGCTGGAATGGTTCCCAGAGTACCTTCATTCTCTCTGTAGGTCACAGCCCAGATTCAATAGGGGTGGCAGGATTAAAATTTTAAATAATAATAATCAGTAGGAGCAGCAATAATCTACAGTTTTATCTTTAACACAACAAGGATGCCTGAGTTCCCATTGCCCAAAATGTAGAATTTTGCTTGGCTCAAGCTACCTTGAAAAGGTCATGGTCTGGGAAGCATAAAGTTACTCTACTGACCTCTGGGAGAAAGAGAGAAAATTGGGAAGAACTACACTGTATGAGAAAAATAATTATAATGGCAGAGGATTTATCATCATAAATCATGGAGGTTATAAGGAGGAGGCACAATATTTTCAAACCTTGAAAAAAAGGAACTCTTAACCCAGAATCCGATATGCAGTGAAAGTATCCTTCAGGAATGAAAAAGAAATCAAGACATTTTCAGATGTAGGCAAGTTGAAAGAATTCTGTTGCCAAGTTTATTCTAAAATAAGGGAAAGAAAAGGACCTAGAATACCTAAGACAATCTTAATAAAGAACGAAGTAGAGGAATCACTCTACTTAATATTCAGGTTTACTATACAGCTGTAGTACTTAAGGCAGTGTGGTACTGGCAGAGGGATGGATACTTAGATCAAGAACCAAATTAGCAAAATTAGTGATAGACCCACACTATCCTTCCCAACTGATTTTTTTACGAAGTTGCAAAAGCAATTCAAGGAGGGTAAAATAACCTTTTCAACAAATAGTGCTAGAGCAATTAGACATGCATAGACCAAAAAAAAAAAAAAAAAAAAAGTGAAACTTGACCTAAGTCCTACTCCTTATACAACAATTAATTCAAACAGGATCATGGAATTAAATGTAAAACTACAACTTTTATTAAAAGATAAGAGGACGTCTCTGTGACATAGGACTAAGCAAGAAGTTACTAGACTTGAAAGCAGGATGAAAAAACAAGCTGCTGAGTGGGAAAACATTTGCAAACTACTTATCTAACAATGAACCAGCATGTAAAATATACAAAGAGCTCTCAAAATTCAATGATAAAAAAGTAAACTATCCAATTAGAATAAGGCAGAAGTCATGAAGGGCAATTTCACTGAAGATATTCAGGTGGCAGATAAGCTCATGAAAAGATGTTCAGCATCATTAGATGTTAGGGAAGTGCAAATTAAAATCACAGTGAAGTATCAGCACAGACCTAACAGAATGGCTAAAGTAGGAAAAAAGTAGTGACAATGTTTAATGCTGACGAGGATGGAGAGGAACTGAATCATTCATATATTGCTAGTGAGAATGTAGAATGATACAGCCACTCTGGAAAACAGTATGTCTGTTTCTTAAAGCACTAAATATACAACCCTACAATGGTACTCCTGAGTATTTATCCTAGGAAAATGAAGACTTACGTTGGCACAAAACCCAGTGCACAAATGTTCATAGAAGCTTTATTCATAATAACCACAATTTGGAATTAATCCAGATGCCCTTCAATGGGTGAATGATTAAACAAACTGTAGGTTAGCTATACCATAGAATCCTACTCAGCAATACCAAGGAATAGACTACTGATACACATAAAAGCCTGGATGGATCTCCAGAGAATTTGCTAAGTGAAAAAGCCAATCACAAAAGGCTTTGTACTCTGATTCTATTTCTACAACATTCTCAGAAAGACAAAAATTCAGAAATGGAGAACCCTTTAGTGGTTTCAATTGGGTTAAGAAGAGAGTGGAGATCGGAGACAAGTGGGTGTGGTTTTAAAAGGTTACTTGCAGGATCCTTGTGTCATGGGAATCTTGTGTGTTTTGACTGAATGGATGTCAATATTCTACTTGGGATATAGTGTTACATATTGTGCTGTGTTTTTGAAGATGCTACCATTTGGGGAAACTGACTAAAGTGTACACAGGGTCTCTATATATTATTTCTTGATAATATAGGGAATCTGTGAGTCTACAATTATTTCCCAATAAATGTTTTTAAAAAGTCACCAGAGAAATGTTTAAAAAGTCTTGATTTTTTTTAAGATATTATATTTCACCTAGAAATCTATGATAAACAAGAAAAGATGAATTTCAGATTAAAATGTAACTCATTTAACTGGCTGGATACAAAGTTTATGTATTTTTTGTGTAGACAAACAACAGTGAGATAGAAGAGGAAGTTAGAAGATATACTTTTAAAAATAGACATAACATCAAGGAAGTTTAAAAGACTCTCCTGAAGGACACAAGAGTAATAATTAAAGAGTATATTATATAATTGAAAATGAAGACTCAGTATATCCTAAATGATATAACTGTTCCCTAAGTAATTTCTACATTTTATGTAATTCTAATGAAAATACCAGCTGAATTTTTTAAAAATATTAATATAATTTTGAAGTTCTTAGGTAAAATAAATAAGAATCTTTCTCAGAATGAAAGATAAGAAGAAAAAATTAGATCTAACAAATATTAAAGTGGTGATTAAAGAGTGTTAGTAAATTCAAATCAATATATATATATCCATATACAGAGGGTCAAGAAATTTTAGAAAATTTAATTTTAAAAAAGAAATTTTAGAAATAAATAATAATACATTGGAAAATTCAGTATATTAAGGGACACATTTCAAGTCAGTAAAGAAAATATGGTTTATTAAATAAATAGCATGGCAATACTTAAGTTGAAAAATATTTTTTAATTCCTACTCTATAATTTATATGAAAAACAATTCTAAAAGTGTTAGATCATTAAATGAAAGCAAAATACCATTAAAATGCAATAAAATAAGAGTATCTAATTTTAATTCACTTTTTCTATAGTTTGACCCACCTCAACAGCATGCAAATCTTCGAAGGTTTATATGAAAACCATTAATAAATTTAAGCTATATAAATAGTGTATATGTATATCACATTTTTTTTTTAAAGAGCATGACAATTAGAGACAATTGAGCATTTAATGTTTCTGTCAGCTGTTGCTGTGTAACAAGCTACCCCCAAATCTCAGAGCTCACTCAGTAAGGATTTGTTCTCATGCCTATGCAGCCTCAGGTTACATCTGGATAAGCTAACCCAGACTGGGTTGCTGGGGGGCTCTGCTTCAGCCTGCAGCGCCAGCTGAGTTTGTCTGCTGGCCATGGGTGAGCTCTGGTCTTTGCATGTGTTCAATGTGGTGACCAGGTTGAAAGGGCAACGGTAACTGCAGGGAACCACTTCTAATTGTGGATCACAGAATGCCAGAATTCAAGAGCAGTCTTGTAAACAAACTTAAATTCTCCACTCTTGTCACATCTATAAACTCATCCTTGGCCCAAACAAGCTACTTTGACAAGGACAAATTCCAGGGCTGGAGAAGTACACTGTCTCTTGATGCGGCAAGGACCAGGTTTTTGATATATAATCCTATCTAGGAGAAGTGAAAAGTTGGGACTAAGAGTTCAGTTTTGACAGTGAGGTTGATATTTGCAATTCATATTGTATGAAACGGGAACATTTCTTGTACATAAGGAGCTTCTACAATCTATTAGAATTAAATTGAAATGCAAAAGAAAAACTAACAAAAGATACAAATAAACAATTTTTAGAAAATAAGCAAATATGCTTTTATTATATGCAAAGTTATTCTACCTCACTCATAATAAGATAAAAGTAAATTAGATTTGGCAAAGATTGGCAAAAATGAAAACAAAATCATTGTGTATTGGTGAGGCATTTTCGTGCATTACTGATGGTTGTGAAAATGGCATATCCCCAGAAGGCAATTTACATACACATTTACATATATATTTGAATGTATATTTCACCTATATGTTTTACTTGTATATATTTAAAGTGCACACAGTCTTTGATCTAGCAGTTCTATTTCATTTAAAAAATATATATATATATACACACACACACACACACATATATATATTTGTCCTCAAGGTAAAAGATTTTGCACAAGGCCATTCATGGTCATAGTTTAAAGGAGAAAAAGATTGAAAGCATATAAAATGACTATCACCTTCAGACTTATATAAATCATATTATATCTATGCAAGTATACTCAGCCTTTAGAAAGAATTAGCTTTCTTCATGTGTACTGTTGTATAATGATCTCCATGACATATTAGGAGTGAAAAAAGCAGGATGGAGAATAGAGTTTATGATATCCTCACATTTCTGTAGGGAAAAGAAAATCAGAGAATGGGATTCTGTTGTGGGAGATTTCATGAATATGCAGAATATGCCTGAAAAATTAAACAAGAAATAAGTGTGTTGTCTCAGGAAAGGAAAACTTGGAAGTAATTTACAGATGTCATTAAGATAGAAGTTAAAACGCCCCAGCATTCCCATCAGTAGCCTTGTGAAAAGCATGGATGCCTTTTTTTAACATTCAGGGGAAATGTTATCAGTATATTTATAGGTCAAGGTTTAACTTGGAACTTGTGGTAGTTTTCTGTTTCCTACCTGCTTTAGTTTGATAACACTGAGATGGCTTTAGTACATTCCGTAATATATGTATTCAACATTGAGAATCTGAAACGTAACATGCAAATTTCTTCAGGACAATCATCATTCTCTTTCGTTTTCTTTGAAATTACCCAGAATTATTCCACTGATGATTTTAATGATGACAATCCAGATTATAATAATTTCCTTGTTATCTTTTAGCTTTAAAAATCATCTGCTCGAAAATTTTATAATACTCTAATTCTTTCATCATAAATGTTATCTTCTGACAATGTCAAATACAGCAATTGAAAGGAAACCTTAATAAGGATAATTATTTCTTGTTGGGGAATTTCCTCTCTTCAGATCTATTGATCAATTTTCTTGAAAGAGGAGGGAAATGATGAACTAATTTTTCTCCTATTTTTAAACTACAGTTTTTCACTGGCATGCTAAAAATATAAAATACATTTCATCTAAGCACTTGCTTCCTCTTAAGAGGTTATATTTTTTAATAGAAATCTGCCATTACAATTTGATATAAGCTTAATTTTTTTAGCTTTTATTTTACAAAATCTAAATGAAGTCACAGCAGCTTAGTCTGGTCTCCTCTCTAGTCTATTACAGAAAATTTTAAGGAACCCTCAAGTCATTTAGAAATAATTAACAATGACTGAGTGGTCTAAATTTTCCTGTGGATTAAGTGATAAATTAACAACTTTGTGCTTTTAAGAAATTTATTGAAGTTTTTTATGCCTTCGTTTTCTCATTTACAAAATCGGAATAACGAGAATTATTTTTTAGGCTTGTGAGGGCTAAATGAAAAGAATTACAATAGTGCTGAAGAGGAAATAATTGTTAGCTACATTTAGTAGTTTTTTTCTAAAAATTTTATGGAATGTTACTTGGAAACTTAAAGATTGGCCATGTAATATACTTACCTCAAGAGAAAAGTTTGTGAATTTTGGCATTTTAAGTCATTATAAGTGGTGCTTATCACTTAATAATGATTGAATAATGGATTCTGCCTTTGTAACTTTCAGGATCTCTTAATATGGATGAATGGATAGATAGATGCTATTTATTAACTTAGTAAACCAGTACACCAAAATGCCTATATATCACCTTTCCAGCTCTTATCTCACAAAATTTCTTCTAATACTTCGATCTATTCTCTAAATTAAACATCTATGGGACATTAACAAGTGTAAGGACAGAGATTTTTACAACCATCCACAAAATAAATATTAGTTTCTCTTCTTTCACTTGAGTTTCAGTAAACTTGTGATTTTGAGCAACTATCTTACAAGAAATTTTGTTCAATGGCTTTGACATTCTTCAGGAAGAATTCTGCCTTTGGAAAAGCAGCAAAATATCATAGAAAGAGCACTGACAAGAAGGGATATTAATAGGAATATTAACACTGCTCTAACAGCAATTATCCGCCAGTAGCAGAAATCCCATGGACACAGAGGGAGACATTTCTGTTCCCATAATTCCATAATCCATCCACCAAAAGAATATATGCAAAGCATTACAGTGATTTTCATCTTTGTGATGTACATTCAGTTTTAAACATCTCATTATATTTAAATCTTACTAAAAATGTTAATGAGAATTACTGTGTACATTTTATAGATTGGAAACCAAATTTAGAGAAATTGATCAATTAAATATTTGCTCAGAGTGTCTAGAAAGTATGTTCAAAACCTGATACAATATGGAGTTTTAAATTTGGACCCCAAATATTGAATGATAAAATCAGTGAGGAAAATAAATAAATAAATAAATAAACAAGAAGTTGATTAGAAACTAAATATAGAACACAAATTAAAGTACTCATAACCAAGTTAGCACTGGATTCTAAACACAGACTCATAGTCCCAGAGGGAAATCAAAAAGCTACAAATGAACTTAGGGCAAGTTTTACAGCGTAGATTGTTAAATGTATACATTTCCCTTGTGGTTTATTTCCAATGCCTGGTCCAATAATGCAAAAGCAGTTGTCTAAAAGCAACAGTTCTAATAGTAAAAATAAGTAAATAAATATTTGAAATAAAAATTAACAGACTGGGTTGAAAGTTGATCTGTTTCCCAGCGTCTTGGCCACCAATTACTGTCAATAAGCCACTTCACTCCCTTGCTCCCATGTCTGGAGTGTCCCCTCTAGCAACTGAGCAGGGAGTTAATTAGATGACACTTCAAGTATATGATTTGGGACAAAAGGGTCGGCATGGTGACCATGAATTAGTATCTCTGGTCTTTTTCTCCAAGCAAACATCAGGACATTAACCAAAGTAGTCATGGGCTTAGTCTTAAGAAGTCTATCTATACTACTCATTAGTTTTTATCTTAAAAGGTGAACTTGTTCCTTTAAGAGATGACATTTTCTAAATAATGCTTTCCCCAACCCCTAAAGGCTATTTCCTTTTCTCTTGTAATCCCATTTTTTCTGCTCATCTTAGCTTCCAAAGGCCAATGATCTTCCATTTGATAGCAAACAGATTGTTTTTTGTGTGCTCCAGTTTGTCAACACATGAGAAAATACCTTGTTTAATTATAAAACATTGCATCTTTAGTCAGCATATTAAAATTCACTTGCTCCTTTCTTCAAAAGTGTTATTGGATGTTTACAAGTGCTCAGCACTTGGGAGAATGAAAACATTGTGAACCAGATAACAAGGCTCTCTGGCTGCATCACTTTACCTGCTTCCAGGAGGCTAGGGAAACTCACAAGACTTTTGAAGACTGTGGGCACAGGACATTCGACATCAGGCCTGGATGGTTTTCCTGAGTGCTCTAGGATTTCACTGGCCTAGGTCAAAAGAGGAATTTAGCAGTCAACATTTTCTCCTTTCTTTTTTTCAATATAAAGTTCTCTATAGCAAAGGGCATAGGAATCTCGAAAGAAATTTTCAATGACTCCATGTTAGCCTCTGGCACATGGATGAACATATTCAATATAATCACAGTTGGATCTGGAATCTAATTCCTGTTGACACACAGAAATGAAGGAAGTATCAGAAAGTGCCCTTGCTTTTAGCTACAATGTCCAGAAACTTTGCTTTTGATTTCTGATTTGCAAACTTTCCCTGAGAAGGAAGAATTTCAATTAAAATATATTTATCATCGGGCTTCCCTGGTGGCGCAGTGGTTGAGAGTTCGCCTGCCGATGCAGGGGACACGGGTTCGTGCCCCGGTCCGGGAGGATCCCACATGCCGTGGAGCGGCTGGGCCCGTGAGCCACGGCCGCTGAGCCTGCGCGTCCGGAGCCTGTGCTCCGCAACGGGAGAGGCCACAACAGTGAGAGGCCCGCGTACCGCATAAAAATAAATAAATAAAATAAAATAAAATATATTTATCATCAAACCAAGAGCTTGTGGAAAAGAAGCTATGCAAGTCACATTTGTGAGATGGATGAGAGAGAGAGAGAGAGGGAGACAGAGTTTTGAAAAACTAGGCAACAATAAATCTAGCCAACGAATATCCAAAGCCCCTTTTCAGTTCAATACTAGGAACATTTCAGTTACTATTATATTAGTCATCTTTAAAGGATATTCACGTTAATATTTAATGTCTAATCACACCATTCAAATAATCAACAAATATTTCTCCCATGGAGAACATTTTCTTTTAAATCCCCGTTATAATATATTACATTTCCCTTTACTGTTTTCTGGCCTAACCAAGCCAGAGCTGAGGAACTTCAATTCAGGAATTTAGCCCCCGAGTTCTCATTTAATTCTGGGATAAAAATATTAAAAGTTTATATTCTTATTTGGGCAATGGTGAATATAGATAAATAAGCATGGCATTTGTATCAGACATATATGCTAAAGAGTGGTGCAGAGTCTGTGAACAATACTACTTTTTAATCTTTCTTTTCTGTACTATTTTAGAACTTTTGAGTTCTTATTCAATTTTGTGGTGGTGAGATCAGGAACATATTGTAAACTAAGTTATGAAATGCAATTTGAAGAGGATCATCTTTAAGAATGAGATAGATTTCATTTATTTGAACACGGTGAGCCAAATACATTGACATAGTTTATCTGGGAGCAGTTTGACTTGCACCTAAAAAACAAAACTTTAATTTGATATGTTGCTCTATTTATATGAAGGGCTAATCTGGCAAATTCAATTGACCGTATTTAGTCTGATATGTAGAATCACTAAAAAATGTGCCAAATTACACTTCCTTTTGCGGGGGGAAAGAATTGTGCTTTGAAAAAATTACCTATCATAGCACGGCAGTGATGGGAACTGGGGACTTTTGAAGTTAATAATGTAGAATTAGAGTTATTTATTTAATTGGTTCCAGTCTACTGCAGTGTTTAACAAGCTCAGATAAATAGACTAATCTTTCACAATTAGTCTATTAAAGTCTGGTTATTTTTAAAACTTATATCAGTTGCAATCAGAGGGTTTTCTAAGGCATAAATTGTCTAGCACCTTTATACTTGGAGGACATTTGACTTGCTATTGGACTATTTGCTCTGTGAACTTGGTTTGTTTTAGCATAAGGAATTCCAGAATCATAATAGAATCTGAAAAACCCCAGATGACTTCAATGAATGAAATACATTTATCAGTTACTAGTGACTAAAAAGAATCCCCAATTCTTATTGAATAAGCATTTCCTTTCGTTAAATGTTTAAGTGCAGACAGCATAAGACACAGTGCAATAAGTTTTAGATAGTGCTAATAATTGACATGAATATGTAGTGTGTTTAATCTTGCGTCAAAGTGCTTGCTATATCACACTAAATTTCTTCTAAACGTGGGATTTACATTTATTTAATTTTGAGCGTCATCACATTTAACCTTTTCTAATCTTTCAGAACTTCTCGAAGAAATAACATTTATTACTCTTCATAGTCGAAAAATCTAACATTTTCGAATCTAACATATAGTCAATCACAACGAATTTTACAAAATGAACGAATGGAAATAATTGGCACACTGTAACCTCAAGGTCAGAAGTAATAGCCAAATATGTTTTTCAGTAGAGATGAAAAACTCCAAGCATAGATTTAATGCCTTGTGATCTCCTAATTGATCCCTAGTCCTTTCCTCCATCTACCAACTTTGACCTCTGACCTCTGACCTGCATAGTTTCATACTCATTCCTGGTGTTGGTCCAATTCCAAGTCCTCTCCGAAGTCACTCCTGGCTGTTCTGTTTTTTTCTCCTCCACACGTGGGAACTCTTTTTAACATGTGAGATTGCAGCATTGTTGTCTAGGTTTTCATGAAGTTTCAAAATAAAGCTTTCCTTACTCTGATTAACGAGCAAACAAACATTTGATAATTAAGTCAATTGCTTTTACAATTTGATCGCATTAACTCTTATCAGTTAAAAACTACATTTATGCTCCTGCCTTAGAGTCCCTTGAAAGCTGAAATATGTTAACATATAAAAGAAATGTTCAAAGCTTCTGCTAAGTCTGATGTGATTGAATTCAATAATGGCAATTTTAAACTAACAACTGAATTGTGTAACAAACCATCTAAGAGCAAAAATAATTCCGAGTCTGTGCTTGTGTTTAAACTGATTTTAATAATAATGATAACTGAAATTCTAAGGGTAATAATAATAATATAGCAAGAGAGAACAGAGGGATATGTTAAATTTTCTATTATGAAATATTTAAAAGTTTACATGTTTAGCATTTAAATTCAAATTCACATTTAAATGAGAGACTTTTGATACAAGGTGGTGGATTGAATTATAATTAAATGCAAAAAGGAATTAAATAATAGTAATATTAAATAAAATTACAAAAACCCAAACTTTTAAATCAAGTATAAAGAATTTCCATAGACAATTTACTTCCACATCTTCACGTTCTTTTTTGGAACGGTTACTTGGCAAAAATATAATAGAGGTATTTTGCTTTTTACTCTGCCCTTTAATATATAAGTATATTCTCAAGTCAAAATCATGTTTAATGATCAATCATATTTTATGACTAGTGAGGCAGGAGATAGATGGGCCCCAGGCCGAGCAGCTAGAGTCCATCCCCTACACTCCAAGGTAGAGATAATAACAGGAGCAGAGAGGTGCTGCGCCCTGCCCAGATCAAAGATAAAGAGGCCATGTATTTCTCATCCTCAAGGACAAGGAGACCTTCCCGACTGCACATGCACAGGAAGTCCCCTCGGGGGTCATAAAGGGAGGGGGGACCACCCCATAGTAGGTGATGTCAACCTACCTGTTGGCCTCTTCGCTAGAATCCATCTTGGCTAAGAGATGCCCACGCTCACGGGGAGGATCCTTAGATATAACAAATACAGACTCAGAACCAGGCAAAGCAAGATGATTGGCCTGAGGAAACCTGGAAGAAATGCCCCGTAAAAGTGATCTAAACTACCACGAGGCTGCGACTCTCTCTCTGAGCCTGCCCATGTGTGCCTATTCACACGTACTCTTTTTCCGCCTAATAAACACTTTACTTGTTTCACTACTTTCCGTATCTTGTGGAACTACATTTCTACAAAGCCAATGGGCCAGGGCCTTGTCACTGGCCACTGGTCCCTGGGGTCTAGTGGCTAGGATTCAGCGCTCTCACTGCCACGGCCAGACTTCAATCTCTGGCCCGGGAACCGAAATCCTGCTTCAAGCTGCTGCAGACTGAGATCACCCGAGATCACTAGGATGGACCAACATTGCTACTCTCTGAAAACTGGACACATTCATGGTGTTTCTAACTTTTTCTGTAACTAATTCAATAATTCTATTTCCTTCCCTCGTCATCACTACCCCTTAATATACTTCAGCGTTTGTTTGCATTACTATAAAGTGAGGACCTAATTCCTCCTATGGCCGCAAAGGTCACACATGACCAGGCCCTGACGCTTCTCAGTATTGCTCCTTGGTTTCCTTAAAGATTGTCAAAAACGCTAAACTGTTTCACTCCTCAGGGTTTTTAAAGCAACGTTTTCTCTGCCCAGAATGACCTTCTTACAGCACTCCCGGCAGCCATCCCCTTTTCACTTGGGCCCTCAGTTTCAATGTACTGCAATGCAGATGGCACATAGCAGGCAAAGGTGGGCAAGCATTTAATGAGCATCTCCTGTGCTAAATTTGTGCCCCTCACTCCCACCCCTTGACTCCCAGTTCCCCCCTTGAACCACAAGCATTTGAAATGCAGGGCTGAGCTTTCTTCTCTGTCTCCCAGATAACAAATGGAAGGTGTACAAAAACACAGATTTGGGGGTGGAATGAATGACTGAATGGATGAATGAATTGGTAAGTATTTGCAGAGGGGACATTTGCGGCAGACTTGAAATATATGATGAAAATGAATCTGGATGAGGAAAAGCATAATCACCTAGCATTGTAGTCAGAAAGTAAAAATAACGATAAACTTCTAGGCAACAAGACTTTTTCGTGTCTTGTCTTCTTAAATATGTGTATTTTTCTTGGTATATTTTTATGACCAATGTTCAACAATATTATAATATTTAAATATTTATTTCCCAGAATCACTTAATCATCAGAATATTTTAAATAAAAGAAGATATATGTAATTAAGAAAATATTAATGGAATTTAAAAAACCTTTCTGATTATGAGATAATGTGCTGAACATTATTTAGCTTCCTATAGATCTTTTGGTTCCATCACATTTCTTTAAATCTTCCTGCAGGAAATCAATAACCTATCAAGTACACAGGGATACTTGATAGTTTAATTTCAGTAGAACCACAAATCAATAATTTTAATAGTTTACAGTCTTAAAACTTTTCAATAAAAATAGCAGGCTATGCATAATGTCTTTTTAAAGTATTGTTGGTGGTATTGTAACGTTGAAACAATCTCACTACTTCTCTTCATGATATAGAAATCTCTCTGAGTCTTTCTCTGGCTTTGTCCCTCTGTGTGTGTGTGTGTGTGTGTGTGTGTGTGTATGTATGTGAGAGGCAGCCAGAATGATGGGGAACAGAAATAGGATGTATAAATCTCTCTAGGGTATGATTTGAACTTAACCCGATTTTTTTAAATAGCTCGATTTCAGTTTTCTATATTTGAAAAATGCTAAACATTAAGATTTTTTGTTTAATTTTATTTAAATCAGTTCTTTTCTTTTATAATACAGTTTTTATGAAAAAGGAAGGTATGGCTAACGTTAAAACATAATTGTCATTAATACACTTTGCGAAAAGTATAAACTCAAATACCTATTATTACTATTCAACTCAAAGAAGATATTGGCTGTATTTAAAGGCCAAAATTAAATTTTAAAGTTAAACCACATTTCATAATTTAAATTTAAGAATTATGTCTTTGACAATGTACCAAGTTTTCCTTCTTCAAATGTTCTGCTTCTAAACTTCCACTAAAACATCCACAGATAGAGAGAAGAAATTATAGCACATCATAGAAGAATAATACCTACAAATGACATCTAACCTGTTTCCAGAGTCTGTGAGTTTTAATTTCCCAAACTACAATATTGTGAAAACTAGGTTTAGCAGTGCTGCACATGCTTTGCTTTTCAACTAGATGGTCCTTTGTTCAATAAAATAAAAAGTAAAAGAAGGGTGGGAGGGAGGGAAGGAAAAAGAAAGGAAATAAAAGTTTATTTACCATCTTAATGGGGAAAAGGGAGGGGGACGTAGGCCTATTTGGGGAGACTAAATGGTTTTTAGGGAAGATCTATGGACCCTTAAGGAACAGATGGGAAGTATGACAGTTTGTGACAAAGTTTGTCTGGGTGTGGGGTTGACTAACTTCTAGTCTCCTCTCTTGTGACCAGTCAACTTCCCTGGTTGAGAAACTCCTGGGGAAGGGATTTATGACAATAGACTTCCTTCTGGTGGATCTGCCTTTAGGCAGATAAGGGGAGTTCAGAGAAAGCCTCTTGTTGCCTGTGCTCTTTTTCAAGTGCCTACAGCTCAGAAAAATCAATATGCCAAAGCATCACATTTGAGGTGGCATGTCCTGAACTCCTACAGTCATATTTTGGGGTGTTATTTTCTGCTAGAGTTCACATGCACTCCAATTTTCATAGATACTACCAGACTGTCTTCCATGGGGTTAAAATATGGGCAAACACCTGCTTCAGGATCATGTTATTAAGCTTTTAGATTTTTCCTAACCTGATGGGGGGAACCGTATATCAGTGTGAGGTGTAATTTGTGTTATTCTTACGAATGTCTGGTCATCTTTTACAATGCTTAAGAGTAGTTAATCGTAGTGTGTGTGTGTATGAACTGGCAGCATTTCCTGTTTATTCTATTGGGTGGTTCTTGATCCTTTATTATGCACCAATAGTGGCTGTACATATTTCAGGAAGATTGGCCCTTTGATGTTGATGTTAGAAGAAAATAGATTTCCCCCACTTGTCACGTGTATTTTGACTTTGCTTTTGTTGATGTTACCTCCTCAAAAAGAATTTTAAATGGTAAAATTTAAATCGTTAGTGGTGTATTTATCAAACTTGTTTCCATTCCTTCTCAGTTGAATCATAGGAGAAAAGCTGTCCTTACTCCAAATGCTTATAATAATTCTTTCACATATTTAGTACTCTGATCATTTTATTTTTTAACATTTATTTACTGATTCATTGAAAATTGTATTTTTTAAGGTAGGAAGTATAGATCCAAGTTTACTTTTTTCTTTTTAACGTAAGGCTGTACAATGCTGTGTGCACTGTTTATGATATTATCAGCTCTTCTTTTTTCCAACACACTCATAAGCCAACTAATACTAAATTCCTATATTTACTTAGCCTGTCTCTGGATTACTAGTATTTCCCATTGTTCTTGTTTTCTATTCCTATCCCAGATCCATAGAACTTTATGGTTTTAGTCTTCACAATATGTTCTAATTTCTACAAGTTTTAGTGACTACTCCTTATTCTTTGGTTTTTTTTAGAGTTTCCCTAGGTATTTTTAATCCGTTCCTTTTCTTCCATATAAATTTAAAATCAAATGACGCAGTTAAAAAGAATCCTGTTGATATTTTATCAGGATATTGTCCAAGTGGTAAGTTAACAAAGAGAGAAATTATTCCATGATGTTAAGAGTCTTCCTAGCCAACATCACAATAAGCCTTCTCTCTTGTTTTAAGTATTTTTTGTGCCAATAAGAAACATTAAAATGTTTATTTCACATAGTTCTTGGACATTTCTTGGTTTTGTTACTATTTTATATCAATATTCACATGCACTTGCATGCTTGTATGTATATTCATTTTGTATGTATATATAATTAACATTTCTATATTAAACATAAAATACAGCATGTATACTTAAAATTATATAAAACATGAATGGACATTTTTGTGCATGAGTAAGTAGTGAACTCCCAGGTGAAGAAACTATAGCAGAGATGTAGAGTGTGGTAGCTGTAATTAATTTATTTTAATTGCTATGTACTCTGCATTTTATGAATGTCCCACAATTTGTGGATGACCGTTCAAGTCATTCCCAATATTTCACTATTCATAGAAGCCACGTTTCTATGGATGTTTCTGTACAATATTCCAGACCACAAACATTTCCAATGTAGATCGCTAGGAATGCAATTACTACATTATAGGATATGGACAGCTTCAAATATAGTAGGTAAGTCTAGACTATTTTCCAAAATGTCTATCACCATGCAAGACATCAAATTTGAACTATCTATCTAGTTGTCTATTTTCAAATACTATAGAGTTCAAAACACTTCAACGTTGATAACTTCAACGTTTTTTTTCGATGTTGATGTAGCTCTCATTCATTCTTCTGCTACCACCTCAACTCCCCCTTCCCAGCTAAGATTTTTCTAACTCATCCCCCAAGACTAGATCTGGGACCATTTACATCTATACTTTATGTTTACATCTTTATACTTTGTACTTACTTTGTGTTTACATCTACAGTTGTTTGAGATTATATTGTAAATCACATATAGACAGTTTTCTAAGTTTCTGTTTTCCTTATCGCATAGAATATTTATTTTATATTTAATGAAACAGCTCTCTTAAAATTTAAAGGTTTTTATATCATTCTTGTGCCCACAAAAAAGAAAGTGAAATAAACTCAAGCTTGATGTTACTTCATATTCAGAGTCTAAGTCTTCTGAGTTACTCTTCAGCTCAGAATAACTGTCTTTTTTTTTTTCACACAATCCCATGCTATGTGCCAGCAAGAGCATTGGTGATACAACATTTCTGGAAAGAATGTGCTGTTGTTGTCTTTTGTTCAACATCAGCAGAAAATTCCTGATAAATTAATGTTTGACACCTTAACAATAGCCCCCTTTGAGGTATAAATCTGTCACACCAGCATCTCCTCACTTTGATTTTTTTTTCCTGTATTCCTAGATGTTTGGCAATTTATCCTGACGTCAACTTGATTGTTTGTTGTGCTACATGCAATCCTAACTCAAGCAAAATGCAGTGGACCTTCCAACTTTCAGATATCTTACTTCCTTAGGTCTCATAAAACACACTTTAGTTACTTTGCAAGAAAATATGAAATTGTAATCATTTCTCCAATGACTAATATGTTGTTATTGAATTTACTCTCTTCTGTTTGAGTTCCATTCTTTCCTGTGAACGCAGTACCATTTTGTTTTAATGCTAATTCATGATGTAATCTTTGTAAATATAAGTTCATTGACAATTAAATCTCCACCCATGGAACTAAAGATACAAAACTCAGTTAAAAATGAGCATACTCTAACAAGCTCTAATCCATGCATATCCATGAAGAACAGTAAACATTATGTCCTATCTGAGGCCTGGTTGATGACAATTGTAAGACACAATTAGAGTCAAGGTATATCAAAATGTGAAAATGTATACCTCTCATATTTGATAAAATATGACACTTAAAAATCTATAAAGTTTATAGATTTTTCATACGAGTACTAGAAAATAAATCTAAAGGATCAAGGAGTAAGAGTGTAAGGAAAAAGCAAGTAAAAGCAAAAGATTATCATTAAGATGAAATGTGAAATGGTTCAGCTTAGTTTTAATTCCCTTAATTTTTATGTGGCTTATATATGCAAATCTCTTCTAAATGAGCACTTACTGATTTACAATCCAGATATGAATGTTTTTAAGTGGTTGTAAGTAAATTTCAAAACTCCCAAATCACTGCAAAGAGTCTCAACTGCCTTTCATTATCCACTAATGAAAGACTGGGTTTGGTGTTTGTTGCCTTCACTCACCAGCGCCCTCCTTCGGTGAGTAATGGCTGTGTAATGGCTGGAATAGAAGAGTTTTCCTTTTCAGATCCCCAAGGCTCATAATTTCTCTCCTGGGATCCTATATCTTGCCACCTCTGCCAATAAAAAAATAAGGTTAGGCAATTCACACAAAATACCTCGATGCTAATTCCAAAAAAATCCTTTACCTTCCTTAATAATGTCAAAAATTACACAGTGAAGGAAGCGACTTCACTATGATGAAAACTTCTTGTGTGGTGCACTAGTATGCAGGCAGTGGTGCCCCAGCATCAGCGACGAGACAAGGAAAAGCAGCAATACAGCCCCCCATTAAGCTTCAGTTTGCAATCATGAGAGTAGTTGAAGACATAAGAGAAAATGAGGATGACGATGGGGATGTTCCCAGCAGCACTGAAAAATGCAGGGTGCAAGGCTAAGCAAGGGCAGCTTGTCCCCTGATTTCAGGCAAGGACATCCATAGGCCCATGTGAGCCAGAAGTCAACACTTCCTGCAGTGGCCTTGGCTTCCTCTAAATATTTCTGCTCACCCTTTTTACCACGTCCATCAAAATGCTTAGTATATCACAAGTGCGAGTCCATGATGAATGTCTTTTAAGATTGGTTGAGATAATATTTAAGAAATTTTTTAAAAGATACATAAATACATCATGGTCAATCAGATATTAAGACATCTTAGAAAACAAAAAGATTTTAAAATATATGGTACTTATGTAAACCATTATAGATAGATACATGGAATATGATAAATTGAAGGGAAAGGCACCCTGACCTATATTTGAACTTAAACTTTGGAAAAGAAAAACATACCTAACAATGTGGAAAGGAAGCTGAAAATAATTGACTAATTAGAGAAAAATAATCCATTTAGGGTTTTACAGCACAACTTACAGAAAATAATTTAAAAAATAAATATAATGGTAAAGTGTAAAAAGATTACAAATTTTTTGATCAGTAGAAAAAAGTAATTATCATATGTTGAGAATATGATTTATTTATTATTTTAACCAATGCAAATTTATTTAGATAAACTTCAAACTATTTTCACAATTATCTTTTTTCTTTCTGATAGGAGGAATATAGCGGGAATGAAATCCTAGAAGGATATGGGAGGGCTCTGGAAAACTGGTGCAAAATAGATGGACAGACTAAAAACCAAAAAAAACTTTATCATGGCCTAGAGAAGGGGGATTCGTGTTGTTTAATGAAGATTCTTCCAGAACTGCTAATCTTTATTTGAGCTTATGGTTTAAAAGAGCTGAGTGAGAAATGAGAAAAGGCACTTTCTCTGTTTTCAAAATTAGAAAGATAAGGCTCTGTGCAGATTGTAATTATATTTCTGTGTTACGAAAAAGTAAGAATTTTATGTATAAATTATGTAAAAAAATGATATGTTCCACAAATGCCTGTGAAATCCAAAGGTTTCTAAAGAATAAGTAGAATGAGTTTCCATGTAAGCTTTGGAAACTAGTTCTAATGTTATAAGCACTCTTTCTTCCAGATATTAGCAAGTTATACTGTACAGAGGTTAGAAACTATTTCTATAAAGGGCCAAATAAATATTTTCTACTTTGGGGGCCATAACATCTCTCACAAATACTCAGCTCAGTTATCGTAACACAAAAGCAACCAATGAGTGCCTAAATGACTGGGCATTGCTCTGTTCCAATAACTCTTTATTTACCAAAATGGATTTCGTTGTGAGAGGTCATTTGCTGACCCCTGCTTTGAGATCTTCCTGTCATTTCTATTGTGTATTTTTAGAGGCTAATTTTCCTAATCACTAGGTCAATATTTCCAATACAATTTGGAAAGCATAGTATTTATTCTGGTTGGGGGGTAGGAACGAAGTTGGGGGAAAAACACACACACAAATAAAACAGTCCAATAAATTATTACACTTTCATTATAAAATAAAATCTACATGCTTAAAGCTCAAAATTCTTGTTTTGAAATAATTACGTTATTGCCAAATTAGTTATAAACCATTTAGACCTTTTTATCTGTTATTACTTTCCAATAAAATTGCTTTGCTTTTTTGACCAATACCTAAGTGTTTGAAAATAATAATGTTCATTTAGATAGCCAAATTTTCAAAATAACTTGAAACAATTTTACAAATGTAGTATATGCTTAATGGTGATTGAGGCACTAGTTTGGATCCCCAAAATCCACTTAACTAATGATAAATTAGACTTATATTAAGCTGGGACTTCCCTGGTGGTGCAGTGGTTAAGAATCCGCCTGCCTATGCAGGGGACACGGGTTTGAACCCTGGTCCAGGAAGATCCCACATGCCCCGGAGCAACTAAGCCCGTGTGCCACAACTACTGAGCCTGTGCTCTAGAGCCCACGAGCCACAGCTACTGAACCCAGGTGCCACAACTACTGAAGCCCGCGTGCCTAGAGCCCGTGCTCTGCAGTAAGAGAAGCGACTGCAATGAGAAGCCTGCGCACCACAACAGAGTAGCCCCCGCTCGCCACAGCTAGAGAAAGCCCACACGCAGCAACGAAGACCGAACGCAGCCAAAAATAAATAAATATATTTTAAAAAGAAGAATTATATTAAATTAGTATATTGCTAATATGTATATACTACATGTACAATTTTCTACTTTTCTTTACACTTCAATCTCTATAAGTATTACATGGTAAGACACCAGTGATGTAAAAACCACTGAGTTTAATCTAGCCATCACCACATCTGGGGAATCCGGGAGAAACATCATCTTAGAAGTAAGTTGATGCTAACGGGCAATGATTTATTTTTGCTGATGTTTCATTGAAATATATAATATAGGCCAATTTTGGACATAATGACAGATATTGTAAAAGACTTCAATGAAAAAGTTAAATATAAAACTAAAATGAAGTTTGGACATTATTGTTGTGTTTGTAGTGCCCATACTGCTGCTAATTCCATGAAAATTCTCTAATAGGATAGACTGAAAAAGCATAAGATCATGAAGATACATATAAATATACTAGAATATTCCTCAGTTTCTGGTGTTGTTTTAGATGTACTTTGTTAAAATATTTTTCATTTAAAAACTCATAATGATCAAATCTTAAATAGCTACCACACACTGAACACTTACCTTATGCCAGATATTGTGCTACTAGCTTTGCATGTGTGATTTTATATAATCTCTCAACAAATCTAAGGGGTAGTTAATACAATTTGACCTTAAAATCTGAGTGTTAAAATAATTAAGTGACAATAGTAGGTTCACTGTGACAAAGCCCAAATCCAAACAAATATGTCTAAATTCTGTCATTCTTTTTGACACGAGTTACATCTTCAAAAGTATCCTGTCATATTTAACATTTGCATTTGTTATTCTGTAACTTTGTTTTAAATTATAGTATATCATTTACATATGAACCAAGATAGAAAGTTTCTGTTTACCTTGAGGTAAAAAACAAGTTCATCACATTTTTCTACTTATTATTTTAAAATCAAACAAAAACTCTTTACTTAAAAAAAGTGTCTCAAACTGAAAGCTTCAGAATAAGTGTAATGAAAATGGAATGAAAGGATGAACTCACTATGGTTCTACAACCCTTAAATGTTATTAGTGATAATAATAGTTTGGGTGTCCATCCTGGTTTAATGCAACATCATTAATATAATGTTCCTGGTGCATTAGACATGAATCCTACAAATTTTAGATGAAGCTACATTCTGACATTTGCTTATATCTCAATGAATTTTCTCAACCTTGATTTATGCGTGATTAAATATATAATTGGAATAAATCACTTTCCAGCTAACTGATTTATTGACACATTTGAGGACAATACTTTCAGGACCTTGAAAAACAATGAATGGATATAGAAGTTTTCGCCAAACCCATCAGTCCTGGGATGGCACAATCTTACGTTTTCCGGATCGGTATTTCTGGTGATCTCCGCACTCAGTGAATGCAGCAACTCAATTGAAACAAATTAGAAGACGCTAATATATTTGCAGCATGAGATAGTTCCAGAAAAGCTGACAGCAAGATTCACGGAGACCATAATCAAATAGGGCTGGGACCTAGGCTGAAAAGTTGGAAAGAGAAAGATAGTAAAGGAGAAAAAGAGAGCAAGCAAGCTATGATTCCTGTTTATGTTAACATTCTCCAAGTTTATCTATATTACTGTTATTATTATCATTATTATGTAATGTGGCTCCTGGGTGCACCAGATTGGATTATTCATAATCTTTGGTTCAAAATGATTACTGTCAATAGCCCATTATGTTTTGATAAATCTTTGCCATATAATGCCAGTTGAGAGTTACTGACTTCTCGAAAGAAGCTAGAAAGCAAAACGTGGTCTCAGGAACAGCATTTTGGAAAAAAGAAGAAACAAAACTTCAAAGACTGCAAATCACAATTACAACTTTAATTAGCAGTGAGGTTTTGATTCTCCCCTAGCACCCACTATTTGTTGAGGGTTCACAGAAATGTAGCTAACGGAAATTTAATTAATGAGCAACAAAGTGGTATCCACTGAAGGGGCAGCATCAAAATAAAGCCAGACCCATTTCTCAGCGTTATGTAGGCATTGGTTGTTGCCTATGGATGCTCTTTGGCATATCCATACACTGCTATAAAAAGACTTGAGTTGCTTTTCCCAGACATATGGGCATGTTCCTATACTTAAGAGTGTTTATTTCCATTTTAAAGAATTTTATCAGTGATATAACAGTGACTGATTTTCTGATACATTCCGTCACTGATTTAGTTACGGCTCCATTTCTATGAATCACAGCCAATAATTAATCTTTTACCTAGGAGACTGCACTGGCAGTGTTAATAAAACACAGGAACAAGAATACATTTATATAAGAGAAAAGACAGGAAAGACCTATTTTAGGGTATTATTAAAAAAGGATGTTTTGGTAGGCATGAAGAGAAATAGAAGCTTGATATCAGTGTATGGAATATCTCATTACTGATTAGTAGAAGTGTACAGAAGCCACACGGGGAATGGCACTGGCTCAGGAGAAATATACTGATTTTTTTTTCAAAAGTAACAACAAGAAGATTGGAAAAGTGTTCATTGGTTTGTATGGTCCACGTGTTGCCTTAACTTAGATCGCTTTTCAAGGAAGCCTATTCAAAGGACAGGCAAGCATCTCTTTTTCCCAATATATACATTATTCTAATTAACTATTTAAGATTAAAATGGAGTGATGCTGGCAGGCTCCTTTTGATCAAACTGACTGATTCAAGGGGGAGAAAATTTCAGCCACCTCTGGTGTTTCAGCAGTCTAAAGTGGAGTGACTTGGTGAAGATATTCGATTTGCATATCCTGAAATGATGAAAAGAAAATATGTTTTGGCATAACTCTTAGGCAGCCTGTATATATTTTCTAAAAATTTTTTATTATTTTTGAAATGACAGTTTTCGACACATGTAAACCATTATCATGGCCAGAAACAGAGGCAGTAGCATATCATACCATTCCCCTAAATGCTTATTTTCCTTCTAAAAATCAATGCCAACACCACCTCAAGAGGTGAACAGAAGCACAGAGCTTATAAAATAAATCACAGAAATATATATTTTACTACCATATAGAAGCGATGCCATATGATGCCACAGAGGTGAATAAGGACTGAAAACTTTATTTAGCTGTCAAGATGGCCAAGTCCAGGCTTCCCTCGTGGCGCAGTGGTTGAGAGTCCGCCTGCCGATGCAGGGGACACGGGTTCGTGCCCCGGTCCGGGAAGATCCCACATGCCGCGGAGCGGCTGGGCCCGTGAGCCGTGGCCGCTGAGCCTGCGCGTCCGGAGACTGTGCTCCGCAACGGGAGAGGCCACAACAGTGAGAGGCCCGCGTACCGCCAAAAAAAAAAAAAAAGATTGCCAAACCCAATTTTGTTCATTCATATATTATGAAGCTTCCCAAGGAATTATTGAAAACAGCCGTCTTATCTGCTATTTTCCTTCTTCCAGATATATTTTCCATAGGAAACACCAATGTATCCCCCCCACAAAATGTGTTGTCTTTCATTAAAATTCGCAATGTTCAAGGTTAGCTGATGCTTTTGGTAGCCTCTAAACCTTAAATGAAGGCCCCAAACAGAGCTTTTGATATAGTTTTTCTATAATTATTTTTGCCCATAAAGTGCCCTTGATCTTGATCTTGAAGCTATAAGTTATGCATTGGGACTGTACTTGTAATTCCTCCTGAATCTGATGTCAACAGAATAGACTCTGAAGGCAGCCGATCTGGGTCTCAGTTCTTTTATCTTTATAAAGAGAGGATTACGCTAGGTGATGTCTAAGGTATCTGTTAGACTTACAATGATAATATTCATTGTATCTAATTTGAAATGTTAAAATCTATCCAGTATAATATTTTCCCACTCATAACTTTCATGCTTAAAATCCTGAGCTTTAAAAAAAATGTAAACATCAAATACTACTATTTGAATGTAATGGTCAAAATCTCAAGAGTTAATTTTTTAAAAGCCATTTCTTGTTGCTAATGTTTATAAGAAAAACAAATGTTTTTTCATTGATTTTCCAGTGGAAAAAATAAACAGCCTAAGCAAGCTGATTTGAAAGAAAAAGATAATGAAATTTGTAAACAGATTGGTATTTGGTAACAACAGGTTAATAACTCTCTTCTTCCAAGTTGTTCTAGTATATTAATTGTTTTTTAAAGCATCTAGTAGTTTATTTTAATTCAGTTATCCTTTGTGTGTCTTTAAAAAATACAAACTGATCTTGTGAATAAATCCAGAATCAATTTCAACTTAAAATATAAACACTTATGATCAAGTTTCTTCATTTTTTTTCTGTTAGAGAGAAATATCTACTAAATCAAACGCCTGAGACATTTACACCTCCTGTCAGACATCTGGCAAAATGATATCTTTGTTGTAATAGGAAGTGTTAGGGAAACAGGGCAGGGAAAACACTGAGAGATCGTGTGACTTGGGGCATGGTTTATAGAGAAAACTGAAATCTCTATTTAGGTCCCTTGTATGGTCATTCATCTTAATTGCAGTCCAAGCTACTGTTCAGTGCAAGAAATGTGTCTCGTTGATGGAATACTGGCTACATAATCTGAAGGTATTCAGACACCTCGTTTTCAGAGATATGATTTTCCAAACTAGCTTTTTCTTTTTCTAGTTAATTGTCCGTATGCAAAGTGCACCAATTCTTCAGGTTACAATTCTTAGTCATTCTCTGTCGATTAGAGCCAGATGGCAAAATTAAAGGCTCTCCACATTATGGCACAACAGAAATTTTAGTTCATCAAAGATCCTTACCCCATGCCGTTTTTTCACAATTAATATTTAAGATCCTGTTGGACAACCGCTTCATGAACAATGACACATACTCTGTAGCTAGAGGATCCATCTTCTTGTCAAAGCTGATGGAGAAAAGAAAAGTGGTCCGTGGACATGATAATTACGTAGTGCCTGCAAAGGTGGAAGGTGAGACACTACAGATGGGAAGGAAGATAAAAGAAGCTCTCATTGCCAAACATTTCTGGGGACAACGGAGAACTCTGTATCCTAACTGTGTTACAGTCCCTACATCAAACAAAGGCTAACTCAAAAAAAGAACTGTAGAGCTTGGTTTGATTTTTATATGCAATTAACAGCAAATACATATGCCATTTAGTGAACGAAAGCATATAGAACCAGAAGTTCTTTAAAAATCCATATCTCTCTCTCTCTTGCTAAACACATACACACACACACACACACACACACACATACACACACACACACACAAACCCCAGTTCAACTTTTGAGCAGCAGTGGCTTCTGACATAGACATTTCACATAATCATTATGAATTAGTTATTGTTTGTGGAGTGGAGGAAAAGAAAGTTTCCCATTGCTAGAAAATATATTCTCCCATTAAATGAACCAGGAGATGTTTTTCATAGTTTAAATGACAACAACTTCTATATTAATTAGTAATATTAATTACTTTACATTTGTAGATGTGAGAGCCGTCAGTAAAATATTTTTCTCAAAGCATTCTTGCAAGAAAAACAAATGGTTGATTTTATCATTTCAATGTCAATTAAGGAAAGACCTACAAAGAAATTCAGTGATTGATTAAAGATTCCACAGTGTCTAAGAGACAGATTTGGGGTTTAAATATGTTTTCTGGCACCGAGTTCAATGCTCTTTCTCCCAAATCAAAACTACCGCCCAAATCCTTATAGAAAGACGTTATTCTGTGTGCCAGCACTTAATATTCTGTTCCAGTGATGTCAACAAGAAGGGATAGTGGTCTTCTGCAAAGCAAAGCAAATACAGTGTTATTTTAGTTCATGTTCTTCCCTGATTTTAGCTCTTAAAGATAACGTGTCATCAACCATAACTTACAGAAATACTTTGTTCAAGATATTTATATCAATAGCAATAATGTAGGTCTCCAAAAATGAGTTATTTACTTATAAAGTAAAAGGTATTTGGCAATTTTTATACTTGCTTGAGGAAAAATCCAAAAGACATATTTTGAATGAAATTTTCATGTGAAAATAAAATTTTCTTGAAAAAAAATGGTAAGACAACAAATTCCTATTCTGTCATGACTGATTTCTTTAGGAAATAAAAGATAGCTGGCTTTGCTCTTCTAAAACTACGAACTTTTTCTTGCTTAATTCATTTGTATTAATATCACATTCTCTTCCTAAGTGAATTATGAGAAGAGTAGTGACGGTGTGATGATGGTGATAGTGATGATGATGTAATGCTAATAATAGTAACTGACGGCTTAACGTGGCTCAAGAATTGTGTATAGAAATTCAGAAAGGCCAGGAAAAGCCACTATTATTACCCCTGTTTTAATTAGCAGGCAAGTGGTAAAAATGGACACCTAATCAGAGCGATAAAGAGGCTGTCCACCATTCATAAAGCAGCAAAGTTGAATTCAAACCCTGTGCCTGAAGCTGGAGGCCCCTTCTTCCTGTGACTCAAACTGTACGTCAAAAAACAAAGAAAACAAAAACACCATTTTACCCACGGACTGTAATTGTCTGAACTGAGATATTTAGAATTGTGACTTCACAAGAGCTTCAATCACTGGAGTTTTATCTAAAATTTCCTCTATATTTTGTATATAAGCAAAACATACCCGCGTATTATTGAAAGCTAATAATGACTTGTTTTTTACACTATGTGATTAGTTAAAGCTGCCAAAATCTTTGGTACATTGCACTGAATATTTTACCCTAAGAAAAGTTTAGGATCAAATATTTATTCCATCTGGGTGGAATACTTTTTCCCCTACACTGGCAAAAATACTCTCAGTAGTTTTCTTCATTCTTCAAGATACAGCCTAAGGTTTACATCCCTTACATAGTTTTGTTTTTAGCCCCTCGGGTGTATTTAACTATGCTGTATTTAAGTTCCTACTGCTTCTGTAGATAACTCCATTACAGCATTTATCCTTTTTATTGCTTTTTACAACTACACGTATGTCTATCAACCCTTGCTAGCACATAAGGCAGGGACCTGCTGGGGACAGGAACCTTATTCACTAGCCATTCTCAGTGTTTACCATAGTGTTGACTCCACAATAGATTCCCAATTAATGTTCGTTAATTAAAACTTCATATCCAAATTGGCTTTTTACAAAAGACAGATTTTTAGAAATGTGTTAAATTGAGGTTATTTCTCCCCTCTTAATATTACTATATTATCGAAATTTTTACACTGTACAGTACAAACTCAGGTATTAATAACTTTACCTAATGACTTTCCTACATTCTCCTACATTTTAAAATTGAAATTTAAGAAACATGCAAATAGTCACAGGAGGGAATGTATTTTAAATCTACAATAGCTATGGGCTGGAACCATAAGGAAGAACGGTAGGACTTAAAACTTACATGGAAAATTCTATGAAGATTGGTTAATGCTGATCTTAGAAGAATTTGATTATTCTTGGCTTCCACACCCAAATTAAATGGTCATGCTCTGAAAAAAACGCAAGTAATTTAATTTTGACTGTAGGTGTTCTTTAAAATTCTTTATATTCGGGCATGGTTTACCTTCTCTCCAGAAGTTTAGGAGAGAGTCTGTGAAATGGGACAACAGTTAAGGACAAACTACATGATGAGAAAGGAAATAATAATGATGCTCATTTCTTCAAATTCTGAGAAAAAGAGTCACAAGAAGGACAGGATTCTACAAATATATTTTTAAAATCACTTTCCAATGATGTTCTTCACCTCCACGGTCTATACCTTGACTTTGAGATATAGAGAAATATGGGTTAATTTAAAATAAACCAAAACTGCATTGTCTAACCCCTCACATTTAATATCTAACTCCCGCAGGTCAAAAAGTGGGTCAGAATGAAGTGGTGAATCAACTAAGTAAAAAATTACTATACATTAAAATTTTGTATCAAATTCCCATGAGACTTGATTTTTAAGTTCCAATAGCAAATTGATATGTACCAGAACGTTTCTGATATGTGTAAGAAGCTAAAAAATAGAAAGACTACTCAAATTCCTGCCTTAAGTTTTCACTTTCTAGCGATTTTGGTAACTACTGCTTGTCATTCCACCTAGATCTGATTTACATAAATGTTAGCATTTTCTCATCTCAACTGAAGAGCAGTCAACGGAGTTATTAGGTGTGTGGCACACTCCTCAAAAAGCTCTTTGATATTCTCTGCAGTTTTTTATTTCCTCGTGAAAAACATTCTGAAAATCCTGACGTTTGGGAGTGATTAGACCTTGGCTACACTGCGGTTTTTCATTTCGGTTGGATCAATGACTTGTCCATAGGACATGATTTTGAGACCCAGTGGCACTCAGCAGGCTGATCATGCAATTCAAAGTTCTAGGGTAATAGATCAATCACTATGAGAAAGTATGAAGTAAATGGTTTACGCCTGTTTTTAGGACAACGTAAGATTAACTGACAGCAAAATGGTGCAAAATCCAATCATTTGAATATCCTCAGTCTCATTAAAACCTAAAGAAAGCACCCACACTTACAATGCAATAAGTACAAAAAAATCACACACTAAAAAATTGTCTATTAAGTACTTAATATACAAACTAGAGAAATCACAAGTTATGGCTCTAAAGTTATGGCTCTAAAGTCTCATGCTATGGCTCTTGATTTAATCTGCAGGAAGAACGTTAAGATAATGGGGAAATCTTAATTTGAATTTAAAAATTACGATCTTTCAGGAGATTAGGGAAAGCATGGCTGGCCAATGAGTTTTCCCAACAGACTAGGGTGCTATAGGCAGGCATTTCAAGAAATGTGATTCCTTTGATGAAGCTAATAATGAACTTCAGGTAAGGTACATGCCAGGAATGTTGGAATAGACTGAAATTATCCAGATCGGAGTCTTCAGATGGGGAAGCATTCCCCTTAGTTTACTCCAGCTGTGCCAAGATATTTCAGACCAGTGTGTATCTAAAGAGAAATCACACCATGCACTGTCTCTCCCCTCCACTCACGGGGAGAGATGACATCAACTTCAATAAAATTATTACAAACACTAAGTAAGACAGAAAAGGATTTGAAAAATCACTCCTGGATTTTATTATAATGCTTGAATCCATATGCCTTAAATTCTGATATTCCGGAAAAGAAAAAAAAAGCGATGTTATATGTAGCAAACTTATTTACTCTTGGTACCTTCAATTATTTCTAGAAAGCTCTTTCTTCCACTCCTGTGTTTTCGGAGTCCAGTTCACTTCCTGACACATAGAATAGATCTGTATTGACGTCCATATTGCTATCTGTGTCTATATCTAAATCTATATCTAAAAAGTTATCCATCATATGGAGATATACATATATGTATCTAAATTTATATCTAAATAATTATAGTTATGGGATAAATAGATATTAGAGAAATATATAGACTAATGTATCTATACATAGACACACACACACATATACTGATAAATACAAAAATAGAAGTGAGGTCATATAGATAAGAATTTATCATAATAAAGCATTCATCAATAAATTTAAAGAAACACACATTAATAATTATAGTATTTTGGTATCTAACAATTTAGCAAAAATGGAATGGAGGACAACTAATTCTAGCAAGTAAATGAATATGGCTAAAAAAACAATGAATATGGCTTTCCTAGTCACTGGTAAATCATTTCAGAAATAACTTGGCAATAGGCACACACAATGTTGAAAGAATCATGAATCTTTCTTTAACCAATTGTCCTATCAGGTAACTCTTCTAAGAAAATATAATAGGAGGAAAAACTTTATGTGCTGAGATGTTTATTAGACCATCATTTATACTGCCAAGACTTGGAAGTAATCTAAATAGCTAATTATGTGATGAATATTTGGTAAATTATAGCATTTAAGCCCAATGGATTAGTACATACATTACAATTATGAGCATTAAAGCTGTTAGTACTATGAGAAACTTTTAAAATAAAGTGTTAAATAAAGCAGAGTCAGAAAATGTATAAATAATATGATATGTAACTGTCAATGGCAAAATAGTGGGATAAATATAAATAAAATATGGTCGTTTCTGGATGAAGATCAATGGATGATTTTTCTCTTTTTCTTTCTTTTCCTTTCTTCTATTTAACCCTTTGAATCTATTCCAATTCCCCACATTTTAAATTTAAAAAAATTTTTTCCCCACATTTTTTAAATGGTATGCATTATTTTATAGTACCCTCATATAAGTAGAATTATATGGTTGTCAAAAGAAAGTATGTTTCCCTGACAAATATTTATTAAGTACTATGTGTAGGCATGGTGAAAAATATCTAGATATGAGTTCTTGCTCCTCTGTATTTTACAGAGGTATGTGGAATTCAAAGGTTAATCAGATAATTATGCTTGCAGGAGAACAACATTCCAGAAACCCACATTAATGTCAAGAAGAGAGAAGCCGGCGTACTGATGCTCAGAAGTAGCAGAGAGAAGCGGAAGGAGGGAAACAGTGGGTCAGCCTTCTGTAGGGTTGGGCAAGGGGTCAAACCGAGTCACACAGAGATGTGTAGGTTTCTGATCAGAACTCTGCTTTCACCTGCGAGCCAGAGGAAATCTTATAAGGTCTGAATAGAGGAACGGTAGAGAATATTTTGAAAGGAATAAGCTGAGTGTTAGAGGAGGACCGATTAGGAATTAAATACAGCTCTACAGGTAAGAAGTGAAGCTTAATAAGTCTGAGAAGTGCTGGAAGGAGTCGTACACTCTAGGCTTATAAAAGTTGTCTTTACTTAGCTTTGTGAGAGTCAGGGGTCACATAACATCGCCAACTCCCGCTTCCCTCATGGGTACAGTGGAGATGGTAGGGGTACACTTGATAAGGTTGCTGCGAGGATTATATGACCCAATTCACATAAAACAATGATCACAGAGCCTGGCACCTCCCAAGTTCTCAGTGAACATTATTTTTACTAACTAGGTGGTAGCTGTGTAAACCTAGAGAAGTGTAAACCTAGTTATAGCTTGTGGAGCTGTAGAGATGATGGTAAGGTTCCTTCGAAAGTGATATACAAGATGAGTACCAGTTTGGGGGTCCAAATCATGAGCTTGATTTTTGTATATGCCGAATCTCAGGTACCTCTGTGATATCCACGTGGAGGTGTTAGGAAATGAGTGTGGATACATGTGTGTCAGGGGTTCCTTCCAACACAGAGCTGTAAATCAGCAAGCTGCCAGGCAGAGTTTGAAGTCTTGATTAGAGCAGATCACCCAGGGTGACATCCGCAGAGTAAGAAGTTCAGAGGCCCGGGACCTAAGCATGGAGAAGCACATGACGTCACGGCAAAGGTACAAAAAATGAGCATACAAAACAATGACACTGATGACTTTGTCGTTTGGGTTGATTTCAATCCAGCTAGTTTGATAAAGATGAAAGCACGATAAAAGAAGGGTAAAGGTAAGTTGGAGAAGAGAAATGAGAGGTACCCAGTCATGTATAGTTGGAAGCAGTGTGTCCCGAAGGGAAGGAAAGATACAGGGTGGAGTATAGAAAGGAAATATGGGTAGTGGGATGGAGGTCCACCGTTCAGTGGCCAAAGTGCCGGGAGCTAGATGTGTTTCTGAATTCAGAAATGTGGGGTTTACAAAAGCAGTACACACCTATTCCGTATTATAGATCATCCCTGCAGGTATACCCAAAAGGTACGGCTTAGCCAGACCCTCGGTCACCCACCCCTTTGTAGTTAGGATAAATATGCCTCCTCTAAAATCTCTAATTAAAGTGCCCACTTCTGGGCTGAGGAGTGAGGGAGTCATCCCTATGTCAGGCAGATACCCCCATCTCACTGCTGACCACCCACTGACCACTGGTGCCCACTGACGGCACTGCCCAAAGTCCAAAGCAGCAGTTTCTGGTGGTGCTGAACTTGCCAGCACTCCTGCTGCCCACATTTTCTGCTCGTTGCAGTTTTACCCTCTACCGAGACAGCTTCCCGTTCAGCTCGTCTCCCAGAACCGTGTGGTAACCTCGTCAGGACTACGCCAGGCTACTAATACCTCTATCTGGTTTTTAAAGTTAATGTTGCTTTAGGGAATTTAGACAAATAACAGGACATCATGTTCTTATTCACATTAGATATACAATTTCTAACCTTTAAAACAATGTACAGACTGATGTTTTTTGTATAAAGATTAATGAATAGATCAGAAAGTAATAAGACATCAGGAAAAAATAAAGAGATCCGTAATCTTAGAGAAGATGTTAGGATGTTAGGATAGGTTGTGTAATAACTAATGCTTGGGAGCCAGGTCAGAATGAGACCTGGCAAGCCAGCCAGACCTGGGTGTGTGCTAAGATGTCAGTCTGTAAGTTCTGGGATCCAGAGGTCAGAGTAGAATCAAATCTTAGGGAAGCATAACTAAACACTGTGGTGTTTGGCTTAATTTCACACTGTAAAATTCACTAGATGTCGGTGTGTTGGGGCCCTAAGGCAGAGAATCCATTCAGAAGGGATCCAGACCAGCTGCATGAGTAAACGAAAACACTTAGAATGGCAGGCACTGCGCCTCGTTGGGAGGTGTTTGTGTTTGCATTTATTTATTTATTATGGGATTTGACCTTACTCATTAATTAGCACCTAGTGGCAATTTCAATTGGGCCCATACACAGATCATTCTAGGAAGTAATTTTAAAGGTATTAATTAAGTTCTAAAGAGAGATTCTCAAAAAATGCAAATGAACAAATTTTTAAAATTTCTCTGTATGCATTTGGCCACCTGCCTCCTTGTGTTGCCGCTTATTTTCACAACCCTGACATATAGCAGTGAATATATTAACATAAAAGAACACGTCTGGAACTCTGACATAGCGTATATTTTTTCCTCCTGTAAAGTCTTTTTTATCCCCTTTTTTCAGTTCAGATGATTATATCTATTTTTTTTCAAACTTGACGTTTCTTTTAAAGTGTAAGGTTTATTTTCACACTTCTGATTGCCGTAGGAAAAGGAAAGAGAGTGTCACACATCAGACGTTCAAATTCAGACATTATGCAATCAGAGTGACAAGGATTAATAAAGATTAATTTGGTTCCCACTTAAAAAGTCCTAGCACTTCGGCAATACTATTGCTGGGCATGTGAGAAAAAGGATAATTATCATCTGCTTTTGAAACATGCTTGTTTTGTTGTACAGCACGTTGCTGTCCATGTTGGAAGCGTGTTTTTATCAAAGTGTTTTCCAGCTACTTTTTTCCAAGAACCTACAGCTAGTAATAGGATTTATGAAGCAAAATTTTACATGTATCGGTGGGGAAATATTCTTCAAATAGCCACTTTGCTGAGTTTGCTTCATTTGTATTTGGTATTGTTACTTGTATTTTAAAATGGAACATACAATTTATTTCAAAGAAGGCTTCGTAATGCAAGTTCAGACTTTATTCATTAAAAGTTTTATCAAATCAGTTGAGTCTTCACAAGGCTACATGATCATATATTTTTTTCCCATTTTTTAAGTGCTCACTTAGAAGAAAAAACGATCCAAACAAATTCTCATTCCTTACTCGGAAAGGGTCCGTTTGAATGAACCATGCAACACTTGTTTTTTGTTGGGTAAACACAAGGTGAATTCCTTTCAATGCTCTTGTGTAATAAGGGAGTGGTGATAATATAAGCAAACAAGGACGAATAAAAGTGCCAACAGATACAAATTTCTTTCTTTCTTTTTTTCTGGCCTTCTTACTTAAAGAAGTCATTCAGTTCAGCACATACTGGTTGAGGCTTTGAGACTCACTTAGCCTGTGAGTGAAAGAATGATTATTCAGCCTTTTTTTTTTTTTTAAACATCTTTATTGGAGTATAATTGCTTTACAATGGTGTGTTAGTTTCTGCTGTATAACAAAGTGAATCAGCTATACCTATACGTATATCCCCATATCTCCTCCCTCTTGCATCTCCCTCCCACCCTCCCTAACCCACCCCTCTAGGTGGTCACAAAGCACTGAGCTGATCTCCCTGTGCTATGCAGCTGCTTCCCACTAGCTATCTATTTTACATTTGGTAGTGTATATATTTCCATGCCACTCTCTCACTTCGTCCCAGCTTACCCTTCCCCCTCCCCGTGTCCTCCAGTCCATTCTCTATGTCTGCGTCTTTATTCCTGTCCTGTCCCTAGGTTCTTCAGAACCATTTTTTTAGATTCCATATACATGTGTTAGCACACGGTATTTGTTTTTCTCTTTCTGACTTACTTAATTCAGCCTTTTGAAACTAGGACTAAAGGATTAGCATTATGTTCCAGATGATATGGACATCAGTTTCCTGGGGCTGTTACAACAAAGCACACAAACCAGGTTGCTTAAATAATGGAATGTATTGTCTCACAGCTCTGGATGCTAGTCTAAAATCAAGGTGTCAGAAGGGCTGACTTTAGAAAGTTGTGAGGAAATATTTGTTGCATGCCTCCCTCCTAGCTTCTGAGAGCCTCAGGTGTTCCTGAGCTCGTAGATGGCATTCTCCCCGTGTGGTCACGTCGTCTTCTCTCTGTGCGTGCTTGTTTTGTGTACACATTTCCCCTTTAAAAGGACACTAGTCATATTGGATTAGGGTCCACACTAATGACTTCACTTTAACTTGATTATCTTTGTAAAGACCCTGTTTCGTAATAATGTTGCATTCAGAGACACTAGGGGTGCAGACTTCAAGATATGTTTGGGGTAGGGGAGGGAATTCAACTCGTAACAATACGTTTCCTTTGATACTGCTAGAGGTAGACATTTATGGATTATATTTCCAGAATCAGCAGCATGCATCTCCTTCCTTTCCTCCTTATCTTGACTCTATTAATTTTCCTGCAATTATTTAACATTGACATGGAGTTTTGTCAGAAGCTGAGAATTATCTTTTATTTTTAAAAGAAGATTTCCATTCCTGTGACTCTTTTCATCCTACAGAAACAAGGACTGTGTACGTCTGCCTTCATTCAACAAATTTGCACTGAGTCTCTTCTGTATATATAAATGGGATGTCATAGCGAGCAAGAGAAACAGAGGGTGTCTCCAGTAGTAGGCAAAGGAGAATGGGGTAGTGGGGGTACCTTCTAAGGTCAGACTGTGAGGTTCAAAATTTGTCTCTACCAGTTGCATATTTGGGCTAGTTTCTTGGCTTCTGAGTTTTGGTTTTTATATCTCCACAATTTCAATGATCACATTGATAACAATAATCATAACTCTCTAATAGCATTGTTTTCAGTATTAAATTAGTTAATATATGGAGAATCTGGAGATGCATAAGTGGGAGGAGAAAGAGAGAAATAAAGGAGAGAGAGGGTGACTTTGGACTGAGTATAGAATTTCAGGGAGATTGGCAAAGAAAAGGCTTTGTAGTGCTTGTAACATGAGAAATATTCAAGTAGATATGAAAGGGAATGTCAAAAAGTTTGTCATGAGATATGAGTTGAATTATTTTTAGTTCTCTACTGTGTTTTGATAGGAGGAAGTAGAGGTCTCTGTCCTGGTTCTATTAGTCATGTTTACTGGACACCAGCTACTAGTGGAGATCCTTGGTCTTTTAAGTTAAATATTAGTGGAAAACCTGAGGATTCAATGAGATAACTCAGCAGGCCGCCTAGAACATTTGTAAGGCAACTTTAAGACCAAAATTAAACGTTCTTGAAGCAAAGGTCTTCTGCTTATTCAAAAGCTTGTCTAGGGTTTTCTCTGTCCATTCAGGGCCAAGAGAAAGAGGTGGGTTGGCAAAACTGAGGTCCCTTAAAAATGATACATTACAATCAGGATAATCTGGAAGAAAAAATCATTCTGATGGTGCTGTTGAAAAAAAATGGATTCACTATATTTGTTTGATAACCTGAAAATTCCTAATGAAACACAGATCTTCATGGTTTTGAAAAGTAGAAACCTCAAGAAGTGCTTTTTGTTTCTGTAACAGACTATTAGAGAACATAACATCGCTAAACATCATCTAGACAGTAGATGACTTTATATGATTTAAGATACATTAAGTGAAAAATGGAGTCACATGGATACTGTAAATGATGCTCTACCAATTGTTTAACCCTGACACAGAGTATCGTCGTAGACTGAGGACGCTTCTTTTAAGGCACCTTTGTCCCTGTGACCTATTCGTCTTAGAGCAACAAGGAAAGAGTAGTCATTGGCAGCAGTCATTTCAGTCAGTCACCGAAGCTCATTGAATACCTATTCATTTCATTCTATGACCTGGAGCAGAGGATATCACAGCGGACAGAACAGAGATGGTTGCTTTCCTCATGAGCCTTATATGCTAGGGGAGTTTACACCGCAGGCAGCAGAATGATGCCTTTGCTATACTGCTTATTTGTTTCTATCTTTTCAGTTAAATCAGACAACTGCGCCAGAGTTTTTGTAAGGAAATGTGTGGGAATGGCCCCTGATCACCATATCTGATCACTTTTATCCCAGTGTGGTCCTACCTTCTTCCTATTGCTCACCCACCTCCATCCCCCACCCCACTTTTTTTTGCAAGTTTTCTCCCCTTCACTTGCATCTTAGCTTACCTGGCTGGGATGTCTTTTTTTTCTTAGTACCTTTAAGTCTTAAAAACCTCTAATAAAATAAATTCACATAATATTCATAGATGAATTTATTATTTCTTCTTAAGCAATTGCACTAAAGACAAAAATGACTCCTGGGGGCTGAAATACCAGCACATGTAGACAACATTTTGCTCACCGTGGTCTGCCCTTGGCAAGTCCCTATAAAATCACCTACTTCCCCACCTGTACATAGTTTGAGCCCTGAAAGTTGGTTTATTTTCATGACTCTGGTTGATAGTAATAATTTGGATTCAAGTTCTTAGATAGATGAATGTCACTTAATTAACCAAAAAAAAAAACAAACCCACTATATTTGGAAAAACTTTTTTACTAACAGATTCAGGCAAATACAGATTTTATGAATTTCTAAGTTCTCATCCTTTCCAATATTATCAGTGACTGGATGATTACTTTTCTTAGGGAGAGTTGAAGTGGTCGTATTTCTAGCTATTTTTTTTCTGTTAACATAGAAGCTACTCAATTAACTGTTATATATTGCACTTCAGGGGACCCATACTTTACACCCTTTCATGGACTTCCTAAGACTTTGTAATGCTTTCAGAGCAAAGATCAATGGTAATTGACATGGGCTTCCCTGGTGGCGCAGTGGTTGAGAGTCCACCTGCCGGTGCAGAGGACGCGGGTCCGGGAAGATCCCATATGCCACGTGAGCGGCTGGGCCCGTGAGCCATGGCCGCCGAGCTTGCGCGTCCGGAGCCTGCGCTCCGCAACGGGAGAGGCCACAACAGTGAGAGGCCCGCGTACCGCCAAAAAAAAAAAAAAAAAAGATAATTGACATGCTCAGCATAAAAAACATTATAATTAACCAGGCAGGATGTAAGAAGTTTTTTGGGTCTAATGTTTTTATGGTCATTTTGTTAACAGATTGACAAAGAAGGATTCACATTTTTTTAAACCTTTGAAATTAACACTCACCGTAGTCGGTGAATTGTATTATTATTGATAAACCATTTTCAAAGCTATGCCTGAATGATACACCAAACCAATTTTATATTAAGCAATCCCCAAAAAAGCTTCATCTCACCTGGGCTCTACTACATTTACTGCAATATTTGATTTTTATTTCTCTAAGAGGTATGATGTTGAATATTTTGAGAATACTTTGCTACAGAACTCTAGATTTTGAAGCTGAAAAAAAATAATTCATTTTATTTGCTGTAGTCAAAATGCTATGAGTAGTCATATTAAGGGCACAGTAAGTAAATCATTCCTGTGAACGATTTCTGAGTGGTCTAAAACCCCAAAGAAAACCAAGATACCTTAGTGGTTAAGGGTCCGGTGTTTTGAGTTGGGGTGCCTGTTTTGGAAACTAGCTTTTCCAATTTATTAGCTGTGTGACCTCAGAGAAGTTATGTAACCTCTCTGTACCTCAGCTGCTTCCTTTGTACAATATTTATGATAATACAACACTCATCCCATAAATAAGTTGAATATGTTATTTCCTAAGACATATAGCCGGCAGTATAAAAACCTAATATTGTCTCTATATTATTACTGTTATTGTTGCTATTATTATTGTTTTATCCTTGAACCAAATGATTACCAATTGGCCTGGGTTTCTGAGTGTCATGGGGGAAATGCATGGATATATTCACAATAATCCATGTGAACAAGTGCTATGGATTGAATGCTTGTGTCCCCTCAAAATTCATATGCAGAAATCCTAACCTCCAAGGGGACGGTATTAGGTGGTCGGGCTTTGGGGAGGTGATTAGGTCCTAAGGGTGGAGCCGTTATGAATTGAATTAGTACCCGTATAAAGCAGGCTGGAGAAAACTTCCTTATTCCCTTCCAGAGAAAAGTCAGCCTTGAATGAGGAAGTAGGCTCTCACAAGACACCAAATCTGGCAGTGCCTTAATCTTGGAACCCTCAGCCACTATAACTGTGAGAAATAAACGTTTGTTGTTCCTAACCCACCCGGTTTATGATATTTTGTTATGGCAGTCCAAACAGACTTGAAAGTAGGTTTCTTTGAAATTTTTACTTTGCTAATACTAATTCTTGACGATTAACTCTTATATGATGGTGGGGACTACCTTCTCCTCGTCAGCATCCTTCCAACGACCATCAACTTGACCTACAGATAATACCTCTCACACATGCTCAATACAAGTCTATCTTTGTGTAATGCTTTCCTCTAGAACTTCAGCAGATCATTGGCCAAGGGCCCCAGTGATTAAGCATTGAAATCCATCACTGCATTTGTACTGAGGCCCCAACTCTTGCGTCTGCTTTCACTCAAAGATGGAGTAGTGCTGGAGGTATACTAAGGTGAACACATTTCTGGGAAATGGGACAACTCTGACAGCTGACCTTGGCTCAAGCACTTCATGAGGGCCTTGCTGAAACTTCTTTAGGCTGCATATAACCTGCCTTCCCCGTCTCTCCTTCCTTCAGGGTCACACTGTGCTCTACCAGCCCCTCCCTCTCTACTTTCTCTCGTGCACTTTCCCTAATAAAAACCTTGTTCATTTAGTTCTATCTCAGCATCCTCTTCTTGGGGGACTTGGAATAGGAAGGAGTCAGTGCGTGTCCGAGTGGCAGGAAATGGGCATGTTACTGAGGGCTTTTAATGTCAACCACCTGAGTCATGTGGCTTGTAGGTTTGAGTTCCTGTTGAGCTGCAGTAATTACCATCACCCCTTGTTTCTATGTCACCAATTACCTCTCAGTGTGTCTTCCACATGGGAACTGAGCTTTACGGAGTCTGGGAAAGAATGTAATTGTGCATTACTTAAATGCTCTATATTAAGCTTTAAAGAACAAACAAGCAATGGGAACCACAGAAGGCATGCAGGTACCTTAGTCTAGACCTAACTAATAAATAACACACTATGGCACATTTATATAAATCCTAAACTTTTTAAAGCTCTTTTTCATCCACTCACGGAATCAATAATTATTTTGCGGCAACTGACTTCATTTATTCATAAAACTAACATCTATGTTTATTAATCCAAGTGATCTTGCCGTTAATTGAGGAGAAAACTGAATAGAACAAAATGCATGCCCCATGATTGCTCTTGGACGTATAATAAATATAACAAGCATAATAAATCAAGAAAAGCATTCTGATTTTTTCTCCTCAAACCTGCTTGTCCCACAGTTTTCTTCTTAATAAGTGATGGCTCCATTCATCAACCCAGAACCTGTGGTTTCATCTTTTTTTTTTTTTTTTTTGGCCACGCCTTGCAGCATGGGGAGATCTTAGTTCCCCGACCAGGGATGAACCCGTGCCCCTTGCATTGGGAGCTCGGAGTCCTAACCACTGGACCACCAGGGAAGTCCCTGTGGTTTCATGTTTGACCCCTGTCTTTTGCTCAGTTCCCAACAACTGAACACCCTTCTTTAGATATGCACAGTCTGACCGCTTCTTAACACGTATAGCACTACCCAGTTGGACCAGTCACCTCATCAATCCCTGTAGAGCTCTTGTTGGTCTGGCTGCTTCCAGGCTTTCTGCCACAGTCCACTCCCCACACCACAGCCAGAATGAGCCTGAAAATGCAGCTCCTTCCTGTTGGGTTTCCTTCCTGCTTCAAATGACCCTATTAATAGAACCTAAGGTGATCCCATGCCAGTTCCTTTCTTCAGGGGAGCATAATGTATCCTTTATCCTGACAAAATTCTAGGAGTTCAATCCAATTCCAACACAACAGTAGGTCCTCTGGTTCCTCCACCAAAGCAATTGTTCAGTTGTCTTTCATCTTCTTGTTTGCTTTGGGCAAAATTAAACCCTTTTCCAATTATCTTGATCACATTTAAGCTCTCCAAGTAGCCATATTAAAATGCTTTCCTCTCAATAAGCATCGTAAATTGTAAAAGAATTTAAAAAATGTTTTTAGTGAAGAATTCTAAAATCATTGTCTCTTCAAAATATTCTTCTCTTTCCATAATGTGACCTATTTTTATATTTTTTATCAGGCTGAACAGTTCAAATGTTATGGAACTGGTTCACTATTTCCTTTGTGAATTGTGCATTTTAGTTCATCTTTGTTCTTTATTTTGCAGCGTTTATCACTAATATATTTCCTTTATGGAAAATCCAGTTTTAAAAAATATTTTACAATTTAATTTTGGTTTGTTGTTGATAATAACTATTTACTTAAAGGGTGTATCTTTGCCTTAAATATAAGCAGGCAGAGTCCTAAATCTTGTGTTTCGTGTAGTCTAACAATCCTGGAATTCAATAGTACTTATTGAAAAAGAACTCTATGCTTAGCATTTTATATAGGAATTCAAAGGAAGGAATAATTTGTTATAATTATTATCACATATATTACCATAAATTATAAGATTTCATACATATTAAATTATATATAAAGTAATAATTTCAATTATTTTACTAAAAATATGTCTACTCTACTCCTACATCTATTTTGTGTTCTCTCAAACAATTTTCATGTTTAGGAAATGTTCAAGATAAAAGCTATTTAGCACCAATATGGAAAAAGTGTCAAGGCACTCACACAATTATCTTCCTCTTGAAAATGCAGTTTTAATTTTGTAGTCTAGAGAATGTTGATTGTTACGATTTTTCTCCAAACATTTTCTTCCGTTCATTTAGTTTACACCATCGCAACATTAATCATAAAAATTTTTAGGTATTTCATGGCTTGATGCAAACTCCCTTGCTGTCTTATTCTTTCTATAGCATATGTCCGTTTCCTAGAATGGAGCTCTACCTTCACCATTTTTTTTAAGATTTAGGGAACTGATTGGATGAAATATTTATAACTAAATACTAGATTATCTGAAGTAACTCACTATTTCCTCTCACAAAATTATGTTAATAGATCTCAATTACAATCTTGATCTTATATTTCATTTAACACCACTGTCAAAGCTAAGGAAATATTGAGAATTTATGACTTTTTTCTCAATTTCCCATTTTTAGCACCCTCAGGATATTTTAATGGATTTTTGTGAATATCTAATTGGAATCCTTATACCTCTCTCTCTTTGTCCAATACATTCTTAATCCTATATCTATAATATTATTTTTGATCCCTCTTTGCATGTCACCCCAAATCTCATCAAACACACAGAGACGTACCCTAACCCTTTGATGTTTGTTCTGTCTCTATAAGCAGAGATATTCAAATTGTCCTTCTTGGAGCTCTGAGATAAAAGACGAGTTAAGGGCTTCCCTGGTGGCGCAGTGGTTGAGAGTCCGCCTGCCGATGCAGGGGACACGGGTTCGTGCCCCGGTCCGGGAAGATCCCACGTGCCGTGGAGCGGCTGGGCCCGTGAGCCATGGCTGCTGAGCTTGCGCGTCTGGAGCCCGTGCTCCGCAACGGGAGAGGCCACAACAGTGAGAGGCCCGCGTACCGCAAAAAAAAGAAAAAAGAGTTAAGAAGTTATGGGATTCTGATCACCTTATTGCTGCTTCCAAAACGTAGCCCTGATGGGTTTCCAGGTATGGTTTTTAGAGGTACTATACAATTTCACAACACCCAATTACCATAGGGAAAATTAGAAATCTGAATACTATGGATATCTAAAATGAAGTCCAAACACATAGTTCATTATGTCAGGCTGTCTGCAGTCTTCTCCTGTCTTCTACTTCACTCCGCTCTGCAACTCTTTCTATCCAAAACAAACAACTCTACGAAAACGGTATATTTAACTCCATTTCCCAAATCCCAGAAATATCTCTACATTCTCCTTTCCTTTGTTTAATTCTTATAATACTAGTATTATTTAAATTCTGTCTCCTTTTGTGAACACTCAAGCAACTCCACACAAGCAACATGGAATTCCTGCATCTCCTTATTATTGCTACTGTCTATTTTTTATTTAATAACATTGCTCTTATATGTGGTATTGCTTTTATAGTTTAGTACGCTGCAGAGCCTCTCAAGTAATTTCCAAGTCTCATGGAGGAGTGACACAACATTTTGTACCCCATTACTTATCATGTTAGCTTTACCAGAGCAGGGAATGGATAGATGGGAGTGGTTCATGATGATGAATATTCTAGAATAATGGTATATAAGGGGAAAAAAAAAACTTCAGTGAGTAGATTTTTATTGCTTTTTAATTGCAGCTCTTCATTGACTTACGATGAGGTTACACTCCAATAAGCCAATTGTAAGTTGAGAATATCGTTCAGTCAAAAATGTATTTAATAGCCCTTACTTACTGAACAGGTATGGCTTAGCCTCTCCTACCTTACACGTGCTCAGAACATTTATATTAGCCTACAGTTGGGCAAAGTCATCTAGCACAAAGCCTATTTTATAATAAAGTTTGAATATCTCAAATAATTTACTGAATATGCTCTGCAAGTGCAAAACGTAGTGGTTGTCTACGCACAGAAAGAAGGGCTGTAAGTGTATTGGCTATCTACCCTCCAGGTCACTGCCACTGCCCAGCATCACGAGAGCCCATCATCAGACCACATATCACTAGCTCAGGAAAAGATCAAAATTCATAATTTGAACTATGGTTTCTACTGAAGGCGTTTTGCTTTCTCACCATCTATAAAGTCGAAAAATCATATGTCGAACAAATGTTGGAAAGTCTCTGCAGAAGTGCTTTCAGAACATGAATTTAATCAAACTAGAAGTCCTCTCCCAGCAAGGATTAACAGTTATGATTTAGTAAAGCAAGAAACACACCAAACACAAGTATTTTTAAAAAATTTTTAATTGTATTATTGTTTTTGGCTCCACGGCATGTGGGATCTTAGTCACCTGACCAGGGATTGAACCCACACCCCCTGCATTGGAAGTGTGGAGTTTTATCCACTGGACCACCAGGGAAGCCCTCAAATATGTTTTAAAACTATTTATTTATAGTACCTCCTCATAGAAACTCTCCAGAACCCCATTGGCTGTCCCCTGCAGTGGGCTCCTATAGCACCTGCGTATAAATCCACCAAAAAATCTATCACTCTGTATCAAAATTCACTTGTTTACTGACCCTGGGCTCCTTGAGAAGGAAATCTGACTATCACCTTATGGGTTCCCATCACCTAATACAGTGGCAGAGGACATGGTGTATAAATATTTGCTAGATGGATGCATAACCATGCCTTAAATGGGATTTTTAAACTGGTAGTTTTTGTGTTTACATTATACAAATTATAAAGCACCTCTATCCCCAAGAAAATGAAAACCCCTAAAATAAATCAGCACATGCAGCCTTTCTAGGTTTTGTTTACATTAAATAATTTTCATGTTTTCTCTACACTATATCAATAGTGTGGATTTAGTGTAGAGTAATTACACAATTATTGTGCTAATGAATGAATAATGTTTACAAATTATTTTTAAAAACATATGCATTAATTTGGGGCATTATAATCTGTTAATTTCACTTTTCCTTTCTGTATTTCCTAGTATAACATGTTAATATTTAAAATATTAAATATAAACCAAATTGCTGTAGGTTTTCTCTCAAATGGATTTTTAATAATGCTTCTAACATTGGCCATTATTAGAGATTTAAGTCACACCAGACTATCTCTATTACAGTGCAATGAATATCTCTATATTTGGTATATGCTTCCTGTTACCTCATAAATTCTTTATTTAGGATACTTGATGAAATATTGTAAACATTTTGTACTCATTGGAATAGTTGCTTTATCAACTTTTTTTTTTTTACCAATAATGAAGAAATGTGTGTGTATATATGTATATAAATATATATAGTTAAAATTGGATGTCTGAATTTTTACTTATTATTTTCTTTCCATTTACTATACATTTTCAAAGTGCATCTTCAAACAATTATGTGAAGACTGAGCTGTTTGGTGGTAAAGATAGGTCTCATTGTAATCTTGTAATCATTTGCTCCCAAAAACAAGGGTCAACAAACATTTTTGGAAATTACATGAACTGATTTAACCAGTTCATGTCATTTCTGAAAGCAACTTAAAAAGACTTCAGTATAACTTTGGACTCACACACCTTGGGGCTTTTTGGTGTCTCATATTCGGTGTTCGGCTTTTTCTTGGCATGAAAATATTTGTGATCAATATTGTTGACAGTTCTCTCCTCACAGTGGATAGAGGTAATGTGTTCTTGATGGCCAAGCTGAAACTGTCAACGATTTGTGGCAATACGTGAGCAAGCGACAGCTTTGAAATAATGTTCCCTGGAGAAAACAGAAGGTTTTCCTGCTTTTATTTTCTGTGAGCATCTTGGTTTATTCTAGGCTGTTATCTCAGAAGCTGAGAACCAATGTCTTGGTCTGAGAGCTTGCCCTCCAGTGGGTGCCGTGTTTGTCCTTCATAATGAAATATCCGATTAGTTCTCAAGTGGTGTACCAAAGGCACTGAGTCTATGAATCAAAAGCATAATGTATCAGACTCATTTGCGGAAACTTGAATTTAAAGATTACACTGAATAAGCTATGGAACTCTTAACCAAAACTAATGAAAAAAAATAATAACAAAGAAATGAATCTAGTAAATCAAATCAAACAAGTATCAAGTCAATTTATGTTCTGAAATAAAACTATATTTAATGAGAATATTGGAATCACATAATTTTCATGTTTTCAAAGGATGATTTTCTTACATAATGTGGACTGCTAGTTTTGAATTGAGGAATTGAAGAATTCTGTTTGGTTATGACTTTTGATCATATATTTCAAATTTTATTTATTGATAAAACAGTATTTTGTTCTTTTTACCATTTGAGTGTTATTGAATCAAGCAACATTTTCCTCCACACATTCTTCCATTTTGTCAGAAATAGGAGCATGAGTGGGCTGGGGTCACGGGGGAAAAGATGGTGGGAATGGCTTGGGAGAGGATGCCCTCAAGAAACTTCTTTCATATTTTCCTTCTAAAATTGAAGGTTTTGTGTAATTAATCTATTACAAAGTGAATTATATATGCATATCAACAAAAATCAATGCAGCAATTAGTCAAATCCATAGAAAACCTTCTATTCAAATAGACCTTACATTATACAGATTAAAGTTTTTCCTACCCTCTGCTGGAGAAATAGGTAAGAGAACCTTTTCTGAATATGTATTTACAGGCAGAGAAATTAAACACTACCATATGTTAAAACCACTTTTGATGGCCTTCTTGCTGGGTTAGCCTGTGCTGTATTTGCTGCCCCTATTTAATGAGTAAGTGGGAACTCAGACACTTAGAGTGACAGAACCATAGGCAGATTTGCTCAGTTGCTGTAAAAAGTACCACTAACTGTGTGGCTTAAACAACAGAAACTTATTCTCTCACAGATTTAAAAGCCAGAAATCAGAGATACAGATGTTGGCAGAGTTGGAAATTTCCTTGTGAGGTCTGTGAGGGAAAATCTAGTCCATGACACTCTTTTAGGTTCTAGTGGTTCTTGCTGGCAGTCTTTGGCTTCTGCTGCATCACTGCAATCTCTGCCCTCGTCTTCACATGGCTTTCTCCCTGTGTGCATGACTGTCTCCGGGTCTCTCCTTTTGTAAGGACACCAATTATATTGGATTAGTAGGTCCATCCTACTCTGGTGTGACCTCATCTTAACTAATTACATCTCCAAGACCCTACGTCTAACTGGTCAGATTCTGAGGTGTAGGGGTGAGGACATCAACATGTGAACGTGTGGGGGACGCAATTCAATCCATAATAAGGACAATTTCCATAACTCAGAGATTAAGTAGTCAAAGCTAGAGGAATTAAGCCTGTCACCCAAAGTTTCAGATTTAAAGTGGTACTGCCTACATTGGAACTCATGGCATTTACTCTTTCCAATAAAGCAGGTGACCCTCACAGTTAAAAAATGGGCACCACAGCCATCTGCCTTTTCACTAAAAGCAGCTCAGTGGCTGAATGGTTAAATAAAAATAAAATTTGTGTAATTACCAAGCTTGAAAATAGAGATTAATAGGTAATGTTGGGATTGTTTTCTTCAACATTTTCCTGGGAGAGAATGCATTAAAGTTGACATTGTTAAGTTACTGTGGGAATTAAGACCTAAGACCTATAATGCTCACCTCAAAATTTTCCTTTCAACTACCTTAGCAAAACCACCTTTTCTTCATCTCTCCTTCCCTTCTTCTCCATTTATTTAAAAAGTGTATTTATTTTTCCTTCTTTTGACAGATATCTCTCACAAATCTGTCCTTTAACAATTCTTCTTCAAGCTGCTTTTATCCCTTAGATTCTGAATATTATCCCCCAGCCCACAAAAGATGGTGGAGATGCAATGAGAAGTAGAGTTACAATCAATGTCAAAATACAGGTCTGCAATGTATGCTTCTGTGGAGTCATTCATTTTAAATTATTATGCATTCACCCTTATCTTTTGGAAATTAAGTCAATTACATTTATCAACTATTTTGAGAATCTACTATGTGAAAACAGTAAAATATTTGTAAAGCAAACTTGGAGTTCTCCTGTTGTTCCTGAGTAAGGCATTGTTCCCCCATGGTCTTATACTCTTATACTTGAGCAATATACATGCTATGAATAATTTCTATTTTCAAGGATAACTTTGCCGAATAGTGTCCGCATAATGCTGGTTCACCAGATGAAAATGGATGTTCTGTGTTGAATGAGCTCTTAGAGGCACCCTTTGACCTAAAACTAACCTATAATCTTCCTCAGTAAATGCTATATAGATGAAGAGAATTAATTATGTGGGTATAATATTGAGTCCATTAACTGTTAATTTTGTCTTATACCTAATTTTAGATAATACACTTGGAAATGTTTTCAAGAAAATCTGCAGGATGGAAACTAGCAATGCTTTGAAGAAAATTTTAGAAGTGCAATATGTGTACTTGAGATTTAAAACGCATATACGGGTATTGAATTTATTTTAGAGAGAAAAAATTTAGCAGCCGATAATTATTGCTACAATTGGATAATTGTGGAGGCAACTGAGCAATTCCAGTTGCAGTTGGACACTTTCCACTTATCTCTGAGTTGTAATTAACCAATTTTCTGTATAATTATTTGTACCTGGGCTTTTAGGCTCTTAAATTATCCTACTTCATGCTTCAAAAACATGTTTCCACGCTTATCATTTCTTATTGGGACGACCACTGACTTCTCTGAATATTAAGGCAATACCATCAAAGAGAGTTCCATTAAGGTTAGTTACTTCGGACTGGAAACGGAATCCCTCAGCAGTTTAAAGCTGTTCATACACACACAAAATTGGTTTAAATGCGTTGACTAAACTGAAAAATTAACTTCATCAAACAACAAGCCAGTTCAGTCGAAACAATTTCTTGACAGAATCGACATCTTGGCCAATTATTTAGCTGAATTGATAGCTTGTTTTATTTAATTTTCCTGTCAATTTACTGAAAATTCTCTGAGAGTCTAAGTTACTGCCAAAATGTGCTTATAGGTAAATAAAATAGATTACAAATATATGGTACAACATTATGCTATGTAAAATACATAAATGATATAACACGACATGTAAATATGGTGAAATATCTAAATATTTAACCAGTGGCATTTTTCACAGTAAAAGGTTCTATAGATGCCTACGTGATTTTATGTGTCAAATGCTTTATCACCGGGTCCTGTGTATGATAATTTGATTATACTTGTGTGCATATGCCATGTGTTCATTTTCTGGACAAGCATTCTGTCTTATTTACCCAAATATCCCAAGTGACTCACAGACTTCCCAGCACATATTAGGTGCTTAATAAATGTTTGTTGATAATCACTCTACAAAATGGAGACAAATAACATATCTTATTTGCCCTCACTTCAAAAATACACTGTTTTTGTTTCATTTGTTTGTCTCTTTTTAACTAGAAGTATGACTTTTAAGAGCAGAACAGATCTGCAAATAATTAGTAGTAGGGCATCAAATGATCCCAGGTCCCAGATATAATAGTGTTAATCAGTTTTCTTTTTTTTGTTTGTTTGTTTTTTTAATGAAAGCTTCTTTATTTATTTATTTTATTTTTGGCTGCGTTGGGTCTTCGTTCCTGTGCGAGGGCTTTCTCTAGTTGCGGCGAGCGGGGGCCACTCTTCATCACGGTACGCGGGCCTCTCACTGTCGCGGCCTCTCTTGTTGCGGAGCACAAGCTCCAGACACGCAGGTTCAGTAGTTGTGGCTCACGGGCCTAGTTGCTCCGCGGCATGTGGGATCTTCCCAGACCAGGGCTCGAACCTGTGTCCCCTGCATTGGCAGGCAGATTCTCAACCATTGCGCCACCAGGGAAGCCCACAGTTTTTTGAGCCTACGTTCGCCGTGAGGGGTAAAGTGTGCATTATAGTAGGCAGCCTTTAGATTGTCCCAGGGAGGGCGTGCTTGTGGGCTTCTCCCATTGTTCTTAGCCCCCTCTCCAGTGCTTCACTTTGGTGAACACCATCCAGAAACCGGCTGACCGGGGAGCCTGAGCAGTGAATACTAAGGGGGTCAGAATGCTAAAGTGTAAAAGGAAGCAGAGGAAAAACTAGAAAGCAATCTGAGACGTAAACAGAAAATAAACAGCAGACTTACTATTATGACCTCATGTAACGTAGATTTTTCTCCTGGATTTATCAACTTTGGCCACCACAAGCTCCCTCCCACTGTGACACGTAAGGCCAGTAGCCAATTCACTGTCTTCTTTCCCCATCAACCCTTCACATTTTGTTGATTCTTCTTGATTCTGTCTTATGTCAATTTAATTATTAGGCCAGCCAAAAAAGTGCAGAAGGAAGAGAAAAACTTTTCTTCTCCAAGCAAGGTCAAAGCCAGCAGGAGAAGACAATAGAAGGATAGAAGCAGAGATTGCAGTGAAGCAGTTAGGAACCAGTTAAATGCTGCAGCCTCTAGAAGCTGGAAGAGGAGTGTGTATATCAATTATAAGGAATATTCATATGGAATACGTTTCAAAAAGAACAACAGAAATTCGAATGTTTCATCCATCATTTGATTTTAATAAATAAGGTAATAAGGCAATAACATGGGTTGCCTATGAATCCAAGCCTTGCAGACAATCCATTTTAAGTTATGGAAGAATCTGAAAGTGTAAGGGATTCTTAAAATCTAATTACAACCTGAATATGGCTGCAACTCTAGAGATGAGTTAGAGTTTTCAAGGAAATGCTTGTTATTATCTGGTTCCTACAAGTCTCCCCCAACATTAATATTAAAGTAGATTAGAAGAGGGGGAGGGAGAGGGGAGGGGGGGAGGGGGGAAATAACAGTAAGATCTGCCCAACAAGTATTCCATTATGTGATTTTGTTCATCTCCCTTTTTGGATTCTCAATACAAGACTTACTATGGATATTCGTTATTCATACATACTGTACTTCTTATATTCTAATCTCTCTGAATGTTTCATTTGTTTTTAAGTGCAAAAACACATTTTCGAATGGTTTAACATTAGGTCTGTCTATATTATTGTAATAAAATCTGACTGAAAAAAATGTCAGATATTTATCCATGTAGAATGTTGATAGGACCAGTAAAGACTGGCATTGATTGTTATATTAATAAAATCAAAGACCACCCAAGATGAACTTGAATATAAGACAAATGACTGGATTTTGAACCAACCCTTTTATTGGTCTAAAGCAAGAGGACATGGGAAGAAAATATGGTTTGTTGCGTAAATGTCTTCTTATTGCTCTTTTGACAAAGGAGTGTATTTATACATAACAAACATACAGAAAAATACTTCCAAAATGATTTACAATATAAAATAAATATACATTGCTTCTATGATTCTACATAGATAGTAAAAACTTCAGTTGGCAGACTTTTCAGAATACTAAAAATCTGATGGATACCACATTTTATAGTATGACTTATTTTCCTAAAATGTTAACTTATATCATGTTAAATTGACTATTGTGACACAATTCTCTATTATATTTTTATGAACTCTAAGTCTTATAAGATAAACACTTGACATTTAATGAAGATGTGTTATTGTGTTCCTGTAAGAGTATAAGAATAATAATATATTTTGGGTTGACGTGCAGCTGGAAGACAAATCTCTAACTGACAGGGATAAGGTCACTTGTCATAAAATTGTATTTGCTGTCTGAAAATTGATATGTAACCAGTGAATAAGTAAAACCACTTAAAACTTTAGATGTGTGGTGGAGATATTGACCTTTTCTTCTACCTGATTTTATATATATATATATATATATGTATACACAACTGTCAAGTTACTTCCTATTTTCTTTAACCTTGTACACTGTTTGAAAAAGCAATTTCTACCATTATAATTGATATATTGTTTTTTATTCTCTTGCTATAAGTTTATTTTAATTTTCAGTTCTAATATTTGAGATATTAAGTAAACTTCATTAAAACAAAGACATGTTAATCTGTAAAAGATTCCTGAAAAAGAAATGTACCTTTAATTATGGACGAAAAATACATTTAGAAATCTTCATTTCTTTTGAAGTCATGCAAGGCAAGATATTCGTAATAGAGTAAATCTTGTTAAAATAGGGGTAATAGAAATATAGATTAAAAAGTAGATTGAAAATCAGTATATACAGAATGATACAGTTTTCCAATAATAGCATCTAAGGATATGAGATTTTGAAACAAACGATGCTTACAATAATTACGTGAGTTGTAATATTATATGTTGATTTTTTTCACTCTTTAGTATGTGTCCTAAGTTTTCTGTGGTAAACAAGTGTGTTCGAAATTGTAAAAGGACAGGCTAGTACAAATTTTAACCAGCCTTTTTAAAAATTATAAACTGTGTTGTTGATTTTTAATTGAAGTATAGTTGATTTACAATGTCATGTTTGTTTCAGGTGTACAGCACAGGTGTACAGCACAGTAGGCCCTTGTTGGTTATCTATTTTATATCTAGTATTGTGTATCTGTTAAACCCATCCTCCTTAATTTATCTCTCCCCCCACTTCCCCTTTGGTAACCATAAGTTTGTTTTCTATGTCTTTGGGTCTATTTCTGTTGTGTAAGTAATTTCTCAGGACTAATACTGTAAATTGTCTTTCATTTATCTACATCTCTTTGAGTCCTTTATTGGACATGGTTAAGATAATTGAGATGGGAATTGGAAATTCCCAGTTGCTATCTTAAGTCAGTTATATTTTGGGTAACTTTAGATGCTTCTTGTGTATACAGATAGGTTAAAGCCAAAGAAATCTTTTTCCAAATTATCAATGCCTTTCCATTTCTTTAGTATTTTTAGAGCCATTTTTAGGAATATAGATAATAAGCGTTTATTGTGGAAATTTTTTAAATAGGTATTTTTAAAAATATAAAATACAAAGAATAAAAGCAGCCATGATCTCACTATTTATTGGTAACTACTATTAATAATCCCTTGAACTTCCTCTTTTAGTATGAATATATTATTTAAAAATAAAGTGGAATTATGAGGACAGGGATTTCTTTTTCTATTTTATTTCCTTATATATCTCTAGCACCTAGAACTACATGTGACACACAATAGGTAGCCAGCAAATTTGTTGAATTAATGAAATGAAGTTTTGTATATTCCTCATTTCCCTCATGTTACATTCTAAAGGGCCTCCGCATATCTTTAAATATTCTTTACAATCATTATTTTTAAGGGAACAGTCTCTTCTCCACTCATCAATTCTACCTGCCAAGGAATCCATTATCAATGATTTAGTGTGTTTCTCAATTACCATGTTTTCAGAGGCAAATAACACACTCCAGTGTAAGATGTCCAAAGCCATAAAGTCAATTTATTGGTTCACGTATGTGAAAAGTCAAGTGCCACAGACATCTTAGGGTCTGGTTTTGTCAGTGCTCTCACTCTTCTTCTGCATGAGTTTCCCATCTTCACTCTTCATCATGTGTGGACTTCAGGCTGACCCCCTTCACAATAGCAAAGAGAGCAATGTCCAGGTGTCCCTGCGTGACGACTTCCAGAGCAGGAGAGAGCTTCCCCAGCCATCAGAAATGATCTCCATCTCTACTTTCAGAGTGGAGAGACCTTGGCTTCACATGACTTAACTATGAAAGTTTAGAAAGCTGCCTCCCTAGACAGGGGTTTACTCTTTGTTCCAGGAATTTCTTGGCCAGGAAGATAACTCTATAACTACTCAATAATGCCATTGATGACAGATTACTCAATGGCTCCCTTTCAAGGCATTGTTTTGTCCATTTCGGCTACAAGCCTATTTCTTGGGACAATTGATGACTTAATTGAGCAAAGGATGCACTAATCAAAACATTGCTTTCTGTCCAGGCTTGTTTCAAGGTCCTCACCTCACTCTGTGCACTAATGTTGAACTAATATTTCATGCACTGTGTTCCATCCTGCTCAGATCCCTTGATTGAAAGGCCTGATTTAAGCCACTCAAACTCAGTACATGAAATCCTATTCTGACTTTTCTACTCTGATACTAAGACTCCACCAAGGTGATACTGTAATTGGTCTTGTAGGAATGAACCGGGCTTTCATTAGCAATAGATAATATAGTGGTCTTTTGGAAAATCAGTACCTGGCAATATTGATTAAACCATGGCCAAGGATTCAATGCAGAGATTGGTCTACCCTTCTGTGCAGACCTAAATTTACCACTCTGTCAAGGAGCATAGGATTAATCTCAACAACCACAATATTTACTTTATTTTCTTAAAAATCTCAATCACATCACAGTTATACCTCCAATCTTATAGTGCAATCGAGGTGAAGGTTGAAAAGAAAACATCTGTGTGCTAGAACAAATCTAGATGAACAATTTTAGAAATTATATTAAAAAAACCCAAAAATCTAAAGCAAGAACGTCAAACCTAAATGCATTTCACTGAAATGCTTTTCTAACTCATGTTAAAAAGATTTCAGAGTGTTTAAATCAAATACTATATTGGTTGATTGATTTATACTCATGCATCAAAATATCGTTTTGAAAAATGTTTTCCAATACTATCTTCTTCAAACTGGGAACTCATATGTTTGCCAAAAAATAAATTGCATTCTATCCTTGAGTGCATTGAGTCTATTTGACATATAAAATGCATTAGGTTTGAGTAGAGGCCAAACTTAGCAGAGTACTTTCACTCATCCTTGCAGTTTAAGCTGGTGAACATATGACCTACTACATAATCCATGGTTTTAGAATTGCTGTGAAATGTGTTATAAAACAACAAATAAACCTTATTATTTATATATCCAAATGTGAGAGCATTTTTAATTCATTTTGAATCATGTAGAATTTTTTCCTCAATGCTACTGCATATTTTATTGCTATACCCATATAACCATTGTATTGCTATATTTCAAAAGTGTAAAATAACTCTAAAAATGTTGAAATTTCTGTATATCTTCTTTGATCTACTCTTTTCTTGGACACATCTTTAGAACATATCTATTTCTTCCTGTGTTCCTGATGGATTGATCACATTCTTTTGGTCTTCTCTTTGCCCTTTCAAAATGGAAGACAAAACGTGCCATTGCTGAATTTTTTGGGATAACATTCAGTTTAAAAGTAGACATTTATTTAAAATCCACCATCTTCTGGGGACAGTGTTACATCTCTGGGGAAAGACCCAGCCCCTGCCCTCAAGGAACTCATGTTAACCTTTGGAAGCAAAAATCCTCGAATGTTTTAACGTGAGATAAGTGACAAAGGAATGTATAGGTTGCCTTTCTGGAAGATAGAAAAGATGTTTAATCTAAAAGAAAAGTAAAATATTAAAATATGGGAGCAGAAACAAATTTTAGACACTCTCCCACTGAACTCCTGTAATATTATAATTGAATAGAGAAAGGCCAAATAAAGTGAAGGTTTTGCCTGAGATGATAAAATTAGTTCATGGGACATAAGGAGTAGTGGCAAAAATACAGGTTTCATTAATCCTAGCCTTTGACTTTTATATTAAATTTCATTCTTGTGTGGACCTGTTAGGTTAAATCCTTTATAAATCTTTGCCTTCAGGCTTCACAATTGTCTTCTACAAACATTTAATTTATGAGGATGTCATGTATGTCCTTTGACCACAGGATGCTATGTAGAGAGCTCAACACACCTGATTCTTAAGTGGAATTCATTCATGTCATTCCCAGAAGGAACATTAAAACGGAAAGAATCACAAAGCTTCAAAGAGTTCATGTCTGCCCCTTTAGAGTGAGATAACTTGTTTATATATGGAAGTGGGAAGAACTCATGTTTAAATGAGAGTGAACATATGAACAAATCACTAACTATTATGGCCTCTTTCTCATTAGGTGCAAAAATATCTAAAAAGTGCAACCTGAAGCAATATTCAGCAAAGTTAATCTTTATCAGGTCTCCTATTATCTAGTGCAAAATATCATTGGTTTTAATATAATTTTTTGGCTCTTCTGTCAAAAGAATTATGTTTAATAGTGAGAGGACCTGTTTAGATTTGAAGTTCTATGCATCATCAAATAAACTTTATATATGCATTACAGATGAGAAATGAGACTATTAACAAGTTTTAAAGACAAACATTACAAAAATATTTTTTTAATTATGCCAAGACTGTGTATTCAAAATCTTCCTAAAACAGAATTTTCACTAATCAAAATTTGTGGACTTTCCTTAATTCTGAAAGTCTAAGTTAGTTAAAGAAAGATGTACATTTACAAATGATCACAAACAACACACTGTATTATGGAAAAATATTGTAAGGTAAGAATTATGATTTGTACATTTAATATTAACAACTTCTTTCTGAATACTATACATATTTAAGCATTTTTATAATTGTAAATATATATATATATGTTACAAATAGTAAAAGTGTGTGTTTTTGTGTATGTGTAAGTATAAACACACACACAAACATGAATACAGGCACAAATGCACACACATTTAGGAGGTGTACATTTTATGCATATGATCACTCATCAAATCTACAAAATATGACATAATATAGATTCAGTTGGAATACAAATTAAATATCAGACCTAGTGAATTATTCACATTGCAACAAAACAAAATTAAAACTCAACTTGATAATTATACAATAATTCTGTTGTGTGTTAACTTTTTAATTCATCATTTAGTACAAAATTTTTCCCTTTGTCAATTTCCCCAGATGCCAAAATTATATCAAAAATGACTGAGATACATGAGTATCCTGCTAAGAATCACATATAATTGGAAACTTATTGACTGAATAATAATCATGCTTATTTGTTTAACAAAGATATATTGAGTCCTAACCATGTGATAGGCAAGGATCTAGCACTGGATGCATATTAGTAAATACAACAGTTTATTTGCCTAAAGGAGCTGATATTACATTATTAGTCCCATTAAGTTGTTACCATGGGGGAACGTGTTAAATAGATGGCAGCATTTCAGGAACTGTAAACTAGAAATTCTTATGATGAAGCCCAGACCTGGGCTTCAAAGATCACGTAGTCCTGAGTTGATTATATTTTTTCATGTAATCCTGAGTTGCCCTGAGTAAGCCCTCAGCTGATTACATGAAAAAATACATATGTATGGTTAACTGATGAAAGAAATAACTCAGGTGATGCTGGAGACTCTGCTTTGTTTGGTCAGTTGTACCTAATTTTCCTGGAAGAGAGCCTACAAATGGAAGAACATCATAGCTGAAGCAGAATTGTTCACAGGGAGTGAAGAAAAGGAGACTACAATTTAAAAGTAAATGTACTACTAAAATAAATTGTATTATAGATTTTCAAGATATTATCATGTTGAAAAAACTGGGTATAGGGTACATGGGATCTTTCTGGATTAATTCTAACAACTGTATGTAAATATATAATGATCTCAAAGTAAACAGCTTTAAAAAATTAGTAGGACATCTGGTTTCCAGTTCTGCATATAAGAAACTTGGAAATTGCCATTTCATCCTAACAAGTAAAGACTGAACAGATTGAAAAATCAGCAACTGTTCTTGGATCCTTAAGAGAACTGAGAGCACAGAGCAAACCTTGGGCCCTAAGATTAGAGAGACAGATAGGCAAATTCAGGGAGCCAAGGCTTGCCTGAGCAAACACTCATAGGCTGAAACTGCCATGGGAACAAGTGCTGGGGTAGAAAAACTTGAATTGTAAGTGATGAATTGCTGGAGGCTCAGCATGTACAAGTCTGAGAGTTCAAAACTCCAGAGGGACCAGTCATAGGTGGATTTCCATAATATTGGGAATTTTACCTCCAGGAGCTCAACCCAGTTCTCACATTAAAAATCAGAGAAAAATCCCCTCTGGATTTTAGCAGGAGAAGGGGAAAAGGAAAGATTTCAAAATAAACCAGAGCACTCTGTTCTAAGAAGATCTGCCCTCAGGGGAAACTGCTTAACCGGAGCCTCACCTGCTGGGGTATTCAATCTCATACTGGAAGGTCTAGCTAATGCAACAAGACAAGAAAAAAATAAAAGTATACAGATTGATAAAGAAGAAATAGAACTGTCTTTGTTCCCAAATGACATGATCATCTATGTCAAAAAATCCTAAAGAACTGACCAAAAAACTCCTGGAACTAATAAATAATTATAGCAAGTTTGCAGGATAAATGGTTAATATACAAAAGTCATTTGCTTTCCTATGTAACAGTAAGAACAAGTAGAAATTGAAGTTAAAGCACAATACCATTTATATTAGTGACCCCCCCAAATAAATGCCTATGCATAAATCTAACAAAGAATGTGCAAGGTCTATTTTAGGAAAACTACAAAATTCTAAGGAACAAAATCAAAAAAGAATTAAATAAATGGAGAGATATTCCATATTGCTGGATTAGGAAGACACAATTTTGTCATGATGTCAGTTCTTCCCAAGTTGATCAATAGATTCAATGCAACCCCAGTCAGAACCTCAGCAGGTCATTTTATGGATATTGACAAACTGATTCTAAAGTTCATATGGAGAGGCAAAAGACCCAGAATAACCAACACAACACTAAAGGAGGAGAAAGTTGGAGTACTGATGCTACACAACCTCAAGACTTACTATAAAGATACAATAATCAAGACAGTATGGTATTAGTAAAAGAACAGGCAAATAGATTAATGGAATAGAATTGTGATCCCAGAAATATATCCACATAAATATAGTCAATTGATCTTTGACAAAGGAGAAAGGCAACATATTGGAGTAAAGATAGTTCTTTCAACAAATGATGCTGGAACAATTGGACATCCACAAGCAAAGTAATGAATCTAGACACAGATCTTATGCTCTTCTCAAAAAATTAACTCAAAATATATCATAAATATAAATGTAAAATACAAAACTATAAGACTCCTAGAAGATAATTTAGGAGTCAACCTAGATAACCTTGACTATGGTGATCACTTTTTAGATATAATGACAAATGCATGATCAATGAAAGGTATAACTGATAAGCTGGACTTCCTTAAAATTAAAAATTTCTGTTCTGTGAAAGACAATGCCAAAATAATGAGGAGATAAGCCCCTGACAGGGGAAAATATTTGCAAAGACATATCTGATACAGTACTTTCATTTAAAATGCACAAAGGAGTCTTAAAACTTAACAACAACAAAAGCCTGATTGGAAAATAGGCTAAATTCTTAACAGATACCTCATCAAAGAAGATATATAGGTGGCAATGGCATATGAAAGATGCTCCACATTACATGTCATTAGGGAATGAAAATAAAACAACAATTAGATGCCACTGAAGACCTAGTAGAATGGCCAAAATTTGGAACAGTGACAACACAAAATGCTAACAAGAATGTGGAGCAACAGGAATTTTCATTCTTTTCTCATGGGAATGCCAAATGGTATAGTCACTGGAAAAAAGAATATTTGGAGGTTTCTTACAAAACTAAACATATTCTTACCCTATGATCCAGCAACCATACTCCTTGATATCTATTCAAAGGAGATGAAAATATGTCCACACAAAAACATGCACACTAATTTTATAGCAGCTTTATTCATAACTGCCAAAACTTGGAGACAACCAAGATGTCCTTCAGTTGGTGAATGGATAAATAAACTGTGATACGTCCAGACAACGGAATATTATTCAATGCTAAAAGAGAAATGAACTATAATGCCATAAAAGGCACGGAGGACATATTACTAAGTAAAACAGCCGCTTTGAAAAATCTATATTGTAGGATTCTAACTAGATGACATTCTGGAAAAGGCAAAATTATGGTGACAATTAAAATATCAGTGACTGCCAGGGTTTGCAGGACAAGAGGAGTGATGAATAGGCAGAGCACAGAGCAATTTTAGAACAGTGCAAATACTCTCTATGATACTATGATGATGGATAGGCGTATTATACATTGTCCAAATCCACAGGGTGTACAACACTAAGAGTGTACCTAATGTAAACTGTGGACTTTGGGTGATTAGGATGCGTCAATGTAGGTTACTCAGCTGTAACAAATGTTGATAGTGGGTAGTCAGTGCATGTGTGGGGCAGGGAGTAATTGGAAAATCTCTGTACCTCCTTTTAAATTTTTCTGTGAACCTAAGACTACTCAGAGAAAGTTCTCTTTTATTAATTGTCCAATACCAATTCTTAAAAAATGAAAAAGAAAGGAAAAAAATATATATACATATGGGTAAAAGAAAACACTCTGTATCTGGTATGATCAGGAGAAAATAGAGTCTATCACAGATCATTCCTCCCAGAGAGCTAAGTCCACATACCAAAATTGGACTCATTGGCTTGTTTGTGCTTAAGTTCATTGATTCCTTGACCACCCCCATCTGTACCTCCTTTTCCCTTCCGTTCATACTGTCTGGAGAGTGCAGTTAACAGGAGGCACTGTTGAAAAACTGGAGTGAAAAAAGAAGAACATTCAGGAATGTCTGCCCTTCTCTACTTGCTTTAAGTGTCAACTCACAGGTCTGTGGTCAGGTCCACCATGATAGCATTTTTCATCTTCCACTTGGGACGGTAGCTTCTGACCCGCAGGAACATCGCCTGTTGCATTTGTTTAGTAGCACCTTAGAACAGTTGGTAAACCTGGTATTGCTTCACATGCCCATGGTGGCTCTTGATTTTTGCTTTCTTTTAGAACTGTAATGGATAGAACAGAACAGCAAAGATGAACCAACTGAAGAAAAGCCTCAGTGAGAGAGGAATCTTTAAGCAAGTATACTTGGGAATGTGGCCAGAAGCCAAAAATGACTGGTTTTCCAAAAGGAGCCTTTTCCTTTTTCTACATTCCCACAATGCTCTATATTGTAGTTTTGATTGTATCTGTCTTGCATTGTTCATGTTGCCTTTCCCCCAAACTACCTTAAGATCTTTTACCATATGTTTTCTCTTCTGAATATAGCAAAGTGACTGTATATTAAAGGTTATCAATAAATAATTTTTGAAAAAAATCAGTATATTTTAAACTTCCTAGAACTTAAATCTCTTAATAAAATTTTTTATGGAAATAAAAATTTTGTAAGGCAAATTATTTAAATGCTCTATGGGTCTCTTAACTGATAGTCTGTATAAATGAACTACTAGCTCTATAAACTAAATTTATATAAATCATGATTTTTGCCTAAAAACCTAATGACATTTTATATAAAATAACGTCTTCTGTTCTAAATTTATTTAACTTATTTCTTCAAGGCATTAAGCATTGCACTAAGACATAAGTAGAGAATATGGTTCAGCTATAAGTAATCAAAATTCTGGTTCTTAACTTTTAGTTTGTTCTTTTTATATGATTTTCTCAATCAACTATCTAAGTTTTTCCAAATCATCTGACACTGTCATAAAGAAGAGGATAACTGTTTTCATATTTTATTTTATTTTCCTATCAATAGCCAACTAATAATAAAGTTGAATTGTGGAAATCTCCTTTATTTCTCAGTGGGATTGTTTAACACATGAGTTTATGATATCTGTAAATAAAATTTACCTAAACTTATTAGGGAAATAAAACATGACGGAATCTTGAATAATACCCTTAGCCTAAAAATATGAAAGATTACATTTCTAGAAAATAGTCTTCCTGGGCTTCTTCAGATTTACTGCGTATGTTACCAACTGGCTAAATACTGTTAATTAGTATAAAAGAATCATTAAACATAATCAGAAGAGACTTTTGATATTGGTATTGAGCAAGGAAATATTTTGGATTAGACCTTTTTACTCATTATTTACGTTGTTTCGAGTCAATTATTCAGATGAGTACTTAACCTTGCATAGATTTATCAGTAAACTCCTGAGACAGTAAATCCCAAGGTATTCCTTTTTATCGCTTTTAAATTCAATCACGTCATAAAAATATGAAATTGGAAATGAGATAGATCAGAGTGTGTCTTACGTGGCCCTCCAAATTGGCTTCATTACTACTCAGTACAAGACTCTTTTAAATTAATGGAAGATGTGAAAACAAGCATCAGTATTTGTTTTTACTGAGTTGAAAAGTAATTCTTCTTATTTATTTTAAAATTCATCCAAAGTTTCATTTGTGAATAACTTCCATAAATGGCATCTGTTAATCATTTCAGAGCTAAATATGACAGTGAAGGCAGAGAGGAAGAATTTCAGGGGAAATTCATTTTGTTTGGATTCTTTGGCAAGGGGATGATTAGAAAGAAAAGCCTAGCTGGAACAATGATTAAAAAGCAACACTTCTTATTAAAGGGCTTTAGTAGAGAGTTGGAAAATTTCTCGAAAGGTTTAAGTTTAAGGTTAAAATAAAAAACCAAACATTTAAAAAATGTGATAGGAGGGAGATTTCCATAATTTAAAATGGTATTGAAAATGTGGGCACCTTTTTCCCCTTGGCATGAAAATTCAGACACAGTTTTAGCTGTCTGCCTGTTGAATGCTTGGCAATCCATTATGTGTAATGAGCAAACAATGGCACATAGTAACTATCATTACCAGGTGGTTATTTGCAATGCAAATTTTAAACCCTAACTCATAGATGGTTGGCTCTGACAGTTGCCAAACAGCTGGGTTTTGAACCCTTAACCCATAGGATAGTCAATCTCTAATTCCACAAGAATTTCTCCAAACATATTAATCTTTTCCCAGTGTCATTCAACATGACTATCAATGGCACCTAGTAATCCAATGTGGTGTTAGAGACACCATAAAATTGAATTAGACAGGCATGGTTCTTCTTCCTTGGAAAATACTTTTCCAATAAAAAAATAGCATATGCAAAATTAATGAGAATATTCATTAAATATAGTTACTATTTATAAATTTAATTTTGTCTTATTTGTCATACGAGCACCCCACAATTACTTTTTCTCTGGCATTTAGCCCTATATTTTTAATAAAATCACCCACAAACATTACCAATGACCTACCGACCAACATATTCTTTTTCCTCATTAGCCCTCATCCTTGTGGATCAATCTTCATGTACTACTACTGTTGACCATCCCTTCTTTCTTAAACTGTTTTCCTCCCTAGTTTCTATGATACTGATTTTTTTCTAATATCCGAAATTTTGACTGTATGTTCCCTATGGCAATATTTTCTTCTCCACCTCTTAGACATTTCTCCCGAGGATATCCTTTGACCCCCTTATCTAAACTAATTTGTTCAGCACTCCTTTCCATTCCTGAAATTTTAAATAAAACCAGTGTAGGTGAATAACAAATATTCAGCTCCAGCTCTTAGTCTCTCTCAAGCTCCAAGGTCTATCTTTCCTCAACTTAAATTCAATTTGGGTCAAAGTAAAACGTGTTGTTTTCTCCAGACCTATCCAATATCTTCCAGATTACCCCCTTTCTATCTTGGCAACAGCACTTGGTCAGTTAAGCCAGGATTGAGTTTTTAGAGGACCCTTTCCTTCATTTATTTGTCACCTAGCCTATCGTTTTATTTTCAAAAGGTCCTTCTCCCAGCATTCTGTGCCCTGTCACACTACCTTCTGCATTGTCCTGGGCTGTTCAATATGTCTCTATAACTCTCCTCCATTCAGTATTTTTTTTTCTAAATATTTTTAATATTTATTTATTTTTGGCTGTGTTGGGTCTTTTTTTTTTTTTTTTTTTTTTTTTTTGCGGTACGCGGGCCTCTCACTGTTGTGGCCTCTCCCGTTGCAGAGCACAGGCTCCAGACGCACAGGCTCAGCGGCCATGGCTCACGGGCCCAGCCGCTCGGCGGCATGTGGGATCTTCCCGGATCGGGGCACAAACCCGTTTCCCCTGCATCGGCAGGCGGACTCTCAACCGCTGCGCCACCAGGGTAGCCCTGTGTTGGGTCTTTGTTGCTGTGTGCAGGCTTTCTCTGGTTGTGGTGAGCGGGGGCTACTCTTCATTCAGTGAGTGTGCTTTTCATTGCAGTGGCTTCTCTTGTTGTGGAGCACGGGCTCTAGGTGTGTGGGTTTAAGAAGTTGTGGTGCGTGGGCTTAAGATGTTGTGGCACATGGGCTCAGTAGTTGTGGTGCACGGACTTAGTTGCTCTGCAGCATGTGGGGTCTTCCCGGACCAGGGCTTGAACCCATGTCCCCCGTATTGGCAGGCTGATTCTTAACCACTGTGCCGCCAGGGGAGTCTCTCTCCATTAAGTCTTGATTTGACAACATTTTTACCATCTTACTTCTTCCATAATGTCATGTTCATGCTCCAAGTGGATTTAACTCTTCCTTCCTTATTAGGTCTATTGCATGTTTCTAACTCTCTGTCAAAGTAATCAACAGTTTTAGCTGTCGAAGCAGTTTATGATCCAAATATATTTTACACTCTCTAACACCATACACAAAAATAAACTCAAAATAGATTAAAGACCTAAATGTAAGGCCAGAAACCATCAAATTCTTAGAGGAAAACATAGGCAGAACACTCTATGACATAAATCATAGCAAGATCCTTTTTGACCCACCTCCTAGAGAAATGGAAATAAAAACAAAAATAAAAATATGGGACCTAATGAAACTTAACAGCTTTTGCACAGCAAAGGAATCCATAAACAATATGAAAAGACAACCCTCAGAATGGGAGAAAATATTTGCAAATGAAGCAACTGACAAAGGATTAATCTTCAAAATTTACAAGCAGCTCATGCAGGTCAATATCAAAAAAACAAACAAGCCAATAAAATGCTCAAAGACCTAAACAGACATTTCTCCAAAGAAGATATACAGATTGCCAATAAACACATGTAAGGATGCTCAATATCACTAATCATTAGAGAAATGCAAATCAAAACTACAATGAGGTATCATCTCACACTGGTCAGAATGGCCATCATCAAAAAAATCTACAAACAATAAATGCTGGAGAAGATGTGGAGAAAACGGAACCCTCTTGTACTGTTGGTGGGAATGTAAATTGATACAACCACTGTGGAGAACAGTGTGGAGGTTCCTTAAAAAACTAAAAATAGAACTACCATACAACCCAGCAATCCCACCACTGGGCATATACCCTGAGAAAACCATAATTCAAAAAGAGTCATGTAACAAAATGTTCATTGCAGCTCTATTTACATAGCCAGAACATGGAAGCAACCTAAGTGTCCATCGACAGATGAATGGATAAAGAAGATGTGGCACATATATATAATGGAATATTACTCAGCCATAAAAAGGAACGAAACTGAGTTATTTGTAGTGAGGTGGATGGACCTAGAGACTGTCATACAGAGTGAAATAAGTCAGAAAGAGAAAAATAAATACCTTATGCTAACACATATATATGGAATCTAAAAAAATAAAGAAAATGATCAGAAGAAACTAGGGGCAAGACGGGAATAAAGATGCAGACCTACTAGAGAATGGACTTGAGGATACAGGGAGGGGGAAGGGTAAGCTGGAACAAAGTGAGAGAGTGGCATGGACATATATATACTACCAAATGTAAAATAGCTAGTGGGAAGCAGCCGCATAGCACCTTGAGATCAGCTCAGTGCTTTGTGACCACCTAGAGGGCTGGGATAGGGAGGGTGGGAGGGAGGGAGACTCAAGAGGGAAGAGATATGGGGACATATGTATATGTATAACTGATTCACTTTGTTATAAAGCAGAAACTAACACACCATTGTAAAGCAATTATACTCCAATAAAGATGTTAAAAAATATATATATATATTTTAAAGATGTTGGGGGTAGGAGTTTATTAATTTATTTTTGCTGTGTTGGGTCTTCGTTTCTGTGCGAGGGCTTTCTCTAGCTATGGCAAGTGGGGGCCACTCTTCACCGCGGTGCGCGGGCCTCACACTATCGCGACCTCTCTTGTTGCGGAGCACAGGCTCCAGACGCGCAGGCTCAGTAGTTGTGGTTCATGGGCCCAGTTGCTCCGCGGCATGTGGGATCCTCCCAGACCAGGGTTTGAACCCGCGTGCCCTGCATTAGCAGGCAGATTCTCAACCACTGCGCCACCAGGGAAGCCCTATATATATGTTTTAAATTATATATGAGCTACCAAAACTTCAGTAGTGCTGCTTGTTATATAGTTACTACAGAATTAATAATATTCGCCTAGGATTTTTTCCAAAGGACCCAATGCCTTCACTATTTTGGATTTTTAAAAAATTTTATAGTGGTCTTCAAGATGTACCCAAAGTGGTGCTATTTTTAGGTTTATTGAGCAATTAATGCTCTTTTAAATAAAGATAATTTTTAAACACCAATTCTTAATGATTGCTGCCAGTTCATTTCAAATGAAAAAATGAATTTATCACTTGCTCTAAATAATTATAACAATCTTTAATTTAATTTTTGCCTACTTCATATTTCTTCCACTGACATTACACAAACACACACACACATTTTAAGAAACCAACTAAGACTTCAGAAGGAAAAAGAGATAGAATTATGTATTCATTTAGACAAAATGCTAGATTTCTTAGTTTGCCATGGGCTTTTTTATATAAAAAAGGCACAAAGTCTCAAGCCAGATATGCAGTCAAAAATGATTCTCAGATGTTGACAGTCTTTTTAAAACGAATATAAATCTCAGCAAATAAATGTCAGCACTCTGTATGCATCGAGCCTGAAATTTGTATCTTGTAGTGAAGGAAGCGATGCTAGATAATGATTTACAGCAGTAGATATGAAATTCTTTGGCGGAAAAAGGCAGATGCATTCAGTGGAAAATGGAAGAGTTCTTCAGATCACTATGGTCAGGAAAGATTGAGAAGATTTCTTTTTCCCTTTTTGTTTATTTAAATCATCCTACACGAATCCATTTACCTGTCCTGGGGTGGGCGGGTAATGATTGTATCACTGATGCTACACCCTTCATTAACATAACTACATAGGTTTTTCCAACAGGAAAGTCAATTTGTTTATTATAGTTTGATCTGCTGTGTGTAGAGTTCTGATATAAGTGCCATATCAGAAAAAGAAAAAAGGCACGTTATTAATTTTATGTGCATAATACATTCTTTAGTTGTTTTAATTACGGCTGTTCTTCAAGTAATGCTTTTCTATTATCTGTGTGTCAGCCAGCAATTAGCATGTCTAATTAAATTAACTTGTTTTCCCCTGTACTTCAAAACAGTGGCAGTGGGATAAATTTTACTTTATACTGAGAGAAGTCCCAAATAAATTGCAATATTTTCTAGACATACTGAATTTACGTGACTTTATTAAGTATAGAGTTGCTATTTTTTCACTGTCTGAACAGAAATTAACTCTCTCTTTCTCCCTCTCTCTCTATATATATAAATATATACATATAATTTCATACACACAACACATACAAACACACATGCACACACATTTTATGCTTAACTGTAGGAAGTCTTCATTATCATCCATCACATTAAATATGGAAGTTTGATTTTCATTACCTAAAACTAATCCTAGTTATATCTAGACTTCACTGTATGAGATGAATTAATTCCTCTGAATCATGTACACATCTCCCAATGATTTATACAGGGATCTTAATACATATGATAAGAAAATTTTCACACAGGGTAAGATGTATTTAGGCAATTTTGGGTTTTCCTTCACAGGGGACCTAATGTAAAGGTTTTTCTTGGAAGCAAAGTACAATACATTCATTCTCTCCAAAATGTGTAGAAATATCCCAGAGAGTGACTCGAGAGAATACATTGGTAGGTTTAAGTATTCCAGTGTTCTCTAATACATATTTAGCAAAGATTCTTAGGTGAAAACTTGGCACAAAAGACTTCTCAAGTCAAATGAAATTTAATGGATTTGATGAGAGTGCAGAAACATCCTCAGAATCAAAGGAACATTGGAATGCTTTGTTGGTCTCTGGCTTGTGCTAAGTAACTTTGTGGTTTAGAAGAATGTTACAAGTGTGAGCAGGAAGAAGAAAGGGTAAAAACAGTCATCCCTAAGTGTCCGCGGGGGATTGGCTCCAGGGCCTCCTTGGTTACCAAGATCTGCAGATACTCAATTCCCTTATATAAAACAGCACAGTTCACTCTCTACATCTGCAGGTTTACATCCAGGGATTCAACAATTCGATCCTTAGTTGAATCTGCGGATGTAGAACCACAGATACAGAAAGCAGACGGCACCACGCTCTTTTCTCCCCACTGTCTATTTTTCAAAGGTTCTTTCTCTCTCCTGTCAACAATCCATAGGTTGAGTGTCTGATTGTCTTACTATGGTTTATGCACAGTCTGCTATATTCCACCCAAAGTAAGAATAAAGCAGGGCACTGACTGCACTGACGCAAAGCAATGCGTTATGTCTGTAACCAGTTTCCTTGGTCAAACGTTAAAAATAACAACCAGCTACACCCTCCAGGAATCCAGATAACTGGACACCAAAACTACCTCTGCTCCAAGTTCTACCTTCCCCTGGTTCTTTGTCATTAAGATTACTGTATTCTGTCATTTGGTGAAGCAAGTAACACCACACCCTAAAGAAATTATTCTCAACCTGCCCCCCACCCCCATGAGGCAATTGACAATATCTGGACATGTTTGGTTGTCTTCAATGGTAACAGGTATTACTGGTCTCTAGTGACTAGAGATCAAGGATGCTGCTAAACATCCTGTAATACACTGGACAGACTCCCCTACTGCAAAGAACTATGGGGCACAAAATGTCAATAGCTTCACAGTATGAGTTTGGGGGACCCAGGATAGAAAATGTAAAAAGATTGTTAAGGAAGGTCACGCGGTGGGGGAAGGAATGAATGAAGGAGAAAGGAAGGAAGGGGAGAAAAGTCACCAAACGTTTGCTACGACGTGAGGTCGCAATGTTTACTTAAGTCACCCTTTTGTGAATTTACATTTATAAACTACAAGGGTGTAGGCACTATGCTAAGTGCCATGGCCAATATACAAAAATTTAGCATGCTTTTCTTTAGGCTTAATGATCACAATTTAAGCTAAAGTTAACTCAATCATTTTGTTTTCCGAATCTAACACTTTCACAAAACGCTCCTTCTGTGGAGTTAGGCAATATTTATGAGCTATCTTACAGCTAATCAGAACTTGAAACACAAAACTTGAAAATTAATCATTAAGAAGAATAGAATTCATGTTAAAGAGGAAGATGTTTGTTTGGAAGATGCAGAAAACACAGAAAAATAAAGCACAGTGTAGGATACAAGAGGAAGTGATTTAAAATAGCATCTTATACAATTTCAGTTCATGCTGAGTTATTAAAATGTTTATTTGTGAGCACATCATATGCCTTTTATATATATAGCTTGCTGTAAATGGGTCATATTAAAAGGAGACCTTGGCGGCTTCCCCCGGGGCAAAGTCTGGATGAAAGAGGTTTATAAACACAAAAAGCAATAAACTACTTTGTAGAAAAAAGGTAGCAGTGTTGGATTCTCCTCCCTCCTGAGCACGAGCTGTCGTTATAGAGAAAAAAATATAAACAGTGTAATCCCACAAGGACAAAGGGAATAGAGAGGGTGCATTGAGAGATGAGAGATTGCAACACACTTTTAGAAGAGGGATTTGTTTGGAATGATGGTAACATATTTAGAAGGCAGCAGAAACCAGAGCACACAGAAGGGGACTCCAGTGAGAGGAAAACGAGTGAGCCTCCAGGACCCCAACAAGGACCGGGACTTTAGGGGCGCAGGTGGAGGGGATGATGGGGCGAGTTGAGAGCCAGTAGGCAGGGGCTTACCCTTGAGCCTCCTGCAGGAGATTTATTCTCTGGAGATGGTGGAGGGGAGACTCTCAGGACACCAAAGCCACCAGCATGGCAGAGGACAGGGACAAGACCCAGGGCTGAAAATGGTATTAATTGGAATTTTACATTCTGAGTGGTCAGAACATCCTCCCTATATCCTCTCACCCCCAGTCCACACTTGCCCACTCCTACATTGCAATCATAGGTCAGCTGCAAGATAAGTACTGGAAAATTTACTAGAGAAACAGACTTATACATGCTATCTTTGTGAGGGTTCCCAACAACATAGCTGCCTCCCTGCCCTGACACCCAAATAGACACCTGTCAATGCACATGCCATCACCCACCCTTGCAGAGCTTCTGATCAGCCTTCTTAGTGCATTTGTCTTAAATACTAATGAATAACCAAAGAACATTAGACACGTGAGGAAAACCACCCATGTGAAACAGAGATACCAGACTAAAATGATAAAAGAAAAAGAAACTGGAAGAAGCACTGTCCCACTAGATTGGACTCAAGAATGAATCATTGGGGAATTCCCTGGAAGTCCAGCGGTTGGGGCTTCACACTTTCACTGCTGAGGCCCAGGTTTGATCCCTGGTTGAGGAACTAAGATCCCACAAGCCATGTAGCGTGGTGAAAAAAAAAAGAATGATTCGTTGGATCAGAATGACTCCAGTCAAGCCACAGATGTATGAGCAAAAATAAGTTGCTTATTGCTATGTGCCACTGCGATTTTTGTGGTTGTTTGTTACACAGCAAAAGCTGACGGATACAATTCATAAAACAAGAATAGGAAAATACTGAACAATCAGAGAACAAGAGAGAGATCTTGA
>NC_089236.1:73863992-73961319 GCF_963924675.1 Phocoena phocoena
TGCTTTGTCTATTAAATGCAGATGGGGACTTCTCCAGAAGAAGAGGCACACTGGTTAAAATTCAAATTTCAGATATAGGACATAGAAATTGAGACTGAATCATGCTACTTTAAGTGGTGAATGCAAACTTGGACTAAAATAGATATGAAAACCACCTTGTTGTATGCATTTGGAATCTAGTTGCAAGGAGATGAATCTATTGTTGCAGGGAGCTGAATCCATTCAATCTTTCACAAAAGAAAAAGAGGAATTAATTGCAAAGATTTGTAAGGACTTTGAAGAGCTGGAGAAGAGAAAGTGCAACTCAGTCTCTCAAAATATTGAATCCAGGAATTGGTGAGTCCGGGTGCCAGTTTTTGCTACATTATTTTTCCTTGTAGGGCTGACATCCTCTTTACCATGCTTCATATTGTCCCAACTCTAAGTTACTTCCAATATAACTATTAACGAAATCCACTAAGGTGTCTGTAACCTAATCGTAAATTCCAGTGAGAAAGAACCTTACTTGCCCAACTTGAGACAGTGTCTAGATCTGAGCCATTCACATACTCTTTCTGTATTCATTTGATCATTCACTCATTCTTGCACTATATTTTGTTTGCCTACTACATGCCGACATAGATTTAGGTACTGGGAAAGAGCAGTGACAATACGAATGAAGACCCAGGTCTCATGAAGTCTGTTTTATTTAAGTCTGGTGGTTGATTACAGAATGGTATGTACCCATGCAGCACAATCGTGCAAACTAAATTCCTATATTTTGCAAAAATGTGAATGAGAATAGGGTCTGTTTAGTGGTCAGGTACCCTAAAATGTGAATCACGTACCCCATTTATACTCTAGAGTCAAAGACATTAATACAAGTGTCAAAATGATAGTCACATGTAAGTTTTGTTTTGTTTGTGGTTTTATTGGCAGATGATTAAATTTGTTTAGAAATATTGACACATTACCAAGTAATTCTTTTAGTGCTAAAAAATTGTTTACCTCTTCAACTTTTGAAATAATCACATTTCTGGGCAAGGTAATAGTCTAAGTCAGGGGAATTTCATCTGTCACTAAAAATAGCAGTTTTGTTTTATTTGTCATTATGATAATTAGAGGTCACAGGAAAAGCACACACTGATAGTTGCTTCCAGAAGATGATAAAGCTGTGGTTGCTGACAAACTGATGGAGTTCATATTCTTTACTTGAAACTCAACATAACTAACATTCATTTACCTTCTCAGATAAACCAGGTTTGACATTGTGCCTTAGAGACTTTGTGCCTCCAGTCTTTCGGCTGCTTGCTCACTGATCAGAGATGTCATTTTACCTGCCTGACACACAAAAGAAATTAATATACATTTTTGTCTGGATGACTTTATCTAGTTCAGAAGATTAGAAAATAGATCATAATGTAACTGACTGATTTTAAATTTATAAACTTATTTTTTACATACGAATGCTCACTTATATTTTATTTCTCTTTAGAGTTATTGTGCCTTTTCTTCTGTTCCTGATTTTATTAACATTTTTGTTCTGAGTTTAAACTTCACACATTTCTAAAATTTCCAATTCCCAGCTTCAAATTTCTTTATATTTTTCATCATTTTTACATTCAAAAGTCAAAATATGACTATTTCCAATTGAATATGTAATTTATATATTTATATATAATATATGTACTATATTTAATATAGCATAGTATTTGCATATACAAAATTTACATGTGATACGTGTATTGTGTGAGTGTGTGTTTGTGTGTCTGTGTGTGTGTGTATGACCAGCTCTTAAAATACCTATGCACTCTCCACTCTCTGTAATTTGGGGTGAGAGTCACCCCAGGATAGATGTGTGATTCAAAGCAGGCCAATCAGAACTCTGCACGCCTTTGGCCTTTGGTTCAGGATTTGGCACTTGTTCAAATTTGGCCCAATTAAAATAAACTCTTTGTTGAATTCTACTTCAGATAAACAATTGTTTTCTACTCAGCTTAAAGTAGGGAATATATAGCCATTTTGAGCCCACAGGGAGTCTGAGAATGCAGTTAACAGGAATGAGGGCAGAGGGGATGGAGGGAAACCAGGTTTGATGATACCCTTTGAACCAAAATCCAGACACACCCTTTTCAGTTACATAATCCAAGAAAGAAAACCTGGGTAAGTTGAAATTTTTTCCACCTGCATCCAAAACATCCCTAAAGGATAAAAAACCACCACACCTTTGATAGCATCTAAACAGTAGTTGACGATCCATTTGTTAATATCAGTCATGTCTGATTCACATACTCATATGTATCCAACTGTTTTTCTCAGAAAAATCCCATCTATTCTAGTGGCTACTCAAATGTCTGTGTTTGTCATTGTCATTGCTGTATTTTTGTTTGTTTGGGACAGTGGATCAAACTGAGCTTTATTTTAGCAAGTTATTCATGGGATTGATTAGATGACCATATAGGCCATGGTCGTCTTAATTGATTCAAAACACTATTGATTGTAAGATGCATGGTTATTTTATATACTAAAAAAAAAAAAAAACAGAAAGACAAGACATTTTCAGTCTAAACCTCACTATATTTTGATGTATTTCCCATTCAGAATTGTTTAAAATGACAAAGATAAAATGGTGGCCTTTGCTCTTGAAAATTCATTTATTATATATTTTCTTCTTTCTAACTGAGCAGACACAAATTCTATTAGGGGTTTTAAGAAATATAAATGGAGGCTGTTTGTGAGGAATAAGAAGACAAAATTTTGTCAGTTGTTTGCATAATAGTGTAATATTTTCCCAGACTGCAGTGATGTATGATTCTAAGGGGACTGAGGATAAATGAAGTTTTCCCTTGCTGGTTATTCTCCTCACAAGAGTCCGATATTGTATATAAGCAAAGCTAAGAACCCGAGGCAATTTAAGCACTGATTTGATATCAAGACTAGAGCCCCACTACCTGATTTAACTTGATAATCTAAAAGTTATTCAGAAATGAGTAGAGGGCTTCTTTTCCTAAATGAAGTCTAAAAAGGCCATAGGCTTTTTTTATCTGCAGGCTCTCTCACACACACACATACACAAACATACACACATACCCCACAACACACGTTTTTGGGCCTCTAGATTTACTATTCCAAAGACACAAAGAGTTACATCTATTAATTCAAACAAAAATGAGTGCAGTGAAGAAAGGAGAAGGGGTTTCTCTTGATAAGGCAGATCATTCTAGCTTAATGCTCCAGCCCCTACCTCTAGTCCTTAAAGCAGTTCCCATGTGGAAAAGGGAGAGAGGGAGAAAGAAAGGAAGAGAGGTGAGAAAGAGAGAGACAGAAAGACAGACACACAGAGAGAGAAGCACACCTTCTACCTTTAGAGGCTGGTCTTCCTAGTGTGACCTCGTGGCTATGAAGAAGAAGAGACCACATTAAAACTAGTATTATCAATTACTATTACAACTAGTAGAAAGTCCATTACTATTAAAACTAGGATCCTGAGTGCTCTGAACAGTAACCTCTCCATAACTAGTCCTTTCTTCTTTGTATTGGAGTAAAGGACTTAATGTAAAAACAAAACAAAATGAAAAAAATTATTAAAAATTCAAAAACTAAAACACCAAAAGAACACACCTTTTTTGTTCTGGAAGAAAACAAAAGGTATAGATGATCAATTATGCCTCATATTTAACATACTTGATTTTTTTTAAAAACTATGAAGCAGTTGAAGCAGATACTATCACTGTGTTTTAAGTGAAAGCCTCACTGCAAGGAGTCATGCAGTTTACTGACTTTTTTAGCCTTCAATGGAAGCTCAGGTGTTCATCTCTAAATTCACATCTTTCCATTGAATTCTGTAGATTCATCAGTGTTCAGAAATTTTTGAATAAACTAGAGTAGTAGTTTTCAGTTAGTCCTTGGATTGTGATCAAGATCTGAATATTTAGAGGATAAAAACGAAAACACATGACACATAACTGTTTGATCTAATATATGAGACATTTTCCAAGGACTATCTATCTTTCTCTTTTACTTACATTAGGTGGGATAGTTCAACACCTCCAGTTCATTAGTATACATTGTGTAACAATGACATCTACCTGAACTGGGAGTGCAGTTTTAGATAAACTGAGCTGAATGTACATATCATCACTTGATTAAGGACATACAGTAGATCCTTAGGTAAGGAAACCTCTCAGTTAATGTACGAGTTTTGTCTATGAGTTATCTTTGACACTTTCCAATAGTCCTTAGGAAAATTCCACCAGTGATCAGTTTTGTTTCCTGGGAGAGGACACCCCTGATCTATCCACTGTCACTATCCATCAGGAAAACCTCATTAAACATAACTGACAATGTGCTTCTATTTTAACTTACTGTCATTATGGATTTAAAAATAATGTTCCAAGCTTAGGACATAAGTCATATACTTTTTCAATGTTTCCAGTGTGTCTATTTCTTTTTGTGTATTCAGTAGATCCTACAATCACAGTTGAAAAGCCATAAATATAAAGTTATATTGAAGAGTGAATATTTTGAAAGAGATGCGGGAAGCTTATGTTATCTATTTGACATTAATTGCCTACATATTTAGGACTTTAAAAACACATTTAAATATTGTGACACTTACGTATAAAATTTTTAAGATCATGGCTATTATTGGTTAATATTATTAAACATGTGAGGATATCATTGACATCTTGTTTGGCATGAACTATATTCCCCCTCTCCTCCCAAATTTTGTTATGAAACTTTGCTTAAATACAGAAAAGATTAGGGAATAGTACAGTAGATATTTATAAACCATCTACCCAGATTATTCAATATTTGTAAATATTTGTAAATAATTTATCTACCTCACTATCCCACTGTCTAAGGGATTTTTTCAGAGCCCCTGGAGCTTTCCTTGACCAGGGCAGCTGGCACTGCTAGGATACAAGGGATGGGGTGTGAACGTGAGCAGATAGTTAAATACCTCACCTTCACTATCCCTTAGAGGGAAATTCAGAGTTATGTTTGACACGGTTTCTCAGTGCTTCCCTGTTAGGACTGTGCCTTTGTTGCCTGCAGCAAGAAGTTGATAATTAACACTTCCTCATATCACTTTCCATATAAACTACATGCACCCAAGTTTTGTTTCAAGATCTGCTTTTGGAGAGGTTTCAAATTAAGCGAGTCAAAACGTTTCTTTATTGCATAATTTAACACATTCCTTATCCCTTTTATTTCCTGCAAACAGGAAGTCAGTTCCTGAAGCTTGTTTAAATTCAGGTTAAATATTTTAGTTTAAAAAAATGTCACTTTCATACTGCTTCATATCAGGAGATCCAGAATATTAGTTTCTCTAATATCCATGATGCAAAAGTTCACCCTTGATTACTAGGTAAAATTCTATAGGAAATTAAATAACTGTACTGTACACATGAGAAGAGATGAATGTGAAACAAGCATTTGGTGGCTTTTCATCAAGTTATAATTATTTGTTTACATACAAGCTTTCTAAGGGAGATTTATTGGGTATCAAAGCTGCAAATCCATCAAGATTTACTGTCTCAAAGGGAGTCTAAATAAAGCTGCTTTGGGGTAGTGGAAAAAAAGGCCACTTTATATGGCTATTGCTGGAAACTGGGAAAGAGAAAAACAGGAAATAAATATCTGTAAGTCATTAATAAGTGTCTGGTCTATCATTAGCAGTAATACAATTTTAGTAGATACTTAGTAAAAGAAGTGAAAACAGGACTTTTGAACTAATATGGATAGTGTGTGTGTGTGTGTGTGTGTGTGTGTGTGTGTGTGAAAGAGAAAGAGAGAGAGAGACAGAAAGAGAGAGAGAGAATGTTGTTTTGTCTAATGCTTTTTCCTTATTTTTATTTTCCAGGGCTCATGGGAAGATTGTTTCCCAGGCATCCTTGTGGATCCATGGGGCTAAATGACTGTGTTCTGAAAAAGGAAGATAGATCTGTCACTTGCTGTACCAGTCCTGCAACTTCCATCTATGGCCTTCACATGCTGTGGCTCTTCTTTTCTGTTGGCTGCACGTGGAGAATCCAGGGGAGGATTCTAAAGCGCGGAAGACTGAGCCGTTACTGGATTCAAGGAGTTCAAATCCCGGCCAAATCTCCACTCCACTCCACCACTGACCCTTACTGGAAGTAGAAGTAAGTTAGGAGCAAAATTGTGTTTGTTAAGCCACTGAGATTTTGAGATTATTGTTATATCAGTTAGCATTCCCTAGCCAATTCAATGGGGGAAATATGGAGAAGAAAAATGTGTGACACAGGTGATTTTATGGACAGTAACTCACTAGCTGGAAGAGGGATTTAAACAAAAAACAAACATCTACACACCGCAAGAAAAACACCCTTGGTTCTACAGATTCTAACACAGAATTTGACTTATTGAACCATTTATATCAGAGAAAGGTTACATTCTAAAGTGAAAAATGGACAACGAGATTGACATTTATGCCCCCAAATACTATTTCACACTTGGAGATTTCTGAGAATGGCTTTTCAGTATTCAACACCTGGATGCCATTCCAAAGCATAGAACATACCATTTGTCCATTGGTTAGTATCATTGATCAGTGTTATTGAACTGTCAATGTATCTTTGTCATCATCATAAATCATTGTACTGGAAATTGCTGCAATTAGACATAAGAAATAAATCAATTTTACCCTGAGCTATCAAATTAGAAGATGTTTCAGAGACGTAGTATCATCTATATAGATACAGATATTGATGTCTATATCAAGGTGTCTATATATTTCTATCTATACACTTCAACATCTCTATATTTGGAATGTTGGTACACTGATTCCAAAATAAATCTCTTGTCACTTGTGACTGATTTTTATATTATAGGGTACAAAAAAGATCATTAATCTGAATCAGGTTAACTGAACCATGAAATAAGGCAGGCATGAGATTTTAGAAGAGTAAACTCTTTATTCCCTTAGAGACTTGCCATTTAATATCTGAAGAAAAAATTTAAATGATCTCAGGGTTTAAAAATAATTAATAGTAATCAGTAATTTATCACTAAGCACACCGGTTTGCAGGTTCATACCTCCAATACATTTTATTATTATTCTCAGGACTACTGTGCTCTTTTCACAGCCCTAATGGGATTGTAAATTGTCTTTGTTTGTCTTCACCTATTAACCTTTCACATGTTTTCTCTAAACATTCAAAACTAGATCTACCTATACAAGACGAGACTATCCATTAAACAATTCTCCAGTTAGTTATTGATAGAGTTAGAATATAAAAATATTAACTCTGATTTCTTTAAACTATTTTATTAAAAAGAAATGCCACGAGCATCTTAATTGCATTCAGGGCAAATGTATTTAAGAAATAATTGAATATCATTATTTAAAATGTTCCTATATAATTTGTTACAATTGTTCCAGATATTTATAGAGTTTTAACGCAGACCACTTAGGAAGCTTTCGGTTGCATGACAAGTATCATATACTTTGTCCTAAGAGGTCTTGAAGTGATTTATATTGCCGCTTGGCATACAACGTTACACATGATTTTAAATGGTCTTTAGGTTCTGCCTGAGAGATGACTGGTCATGGCTTTTAAGTTCCCATAAATAACAGCGCAAGCAACGGGGATATTCTTTTGGATGGAATCCAACTGAAAATAGGCATAGAGCGTCACATGGAGAAATGTGTTTGTCTTTTCCTTGTTGTCTTTAATCGTGGAATGGTACAAGTGATAAAACATGAATGAAAAGGCATGCTGAAACCTTTACGATGGGGGAAGTGGTCCAATCCCTTCCCTTCTCATCACACATGTAAAGAGATGAATGTAGATCCCCCATAAACATAAGCAAAAATTTGGTGTAATCATAGAGGTCCTTCCCAAGACATAGGGTCTCACTCCATGAAATGCAGAGTCAAGGGACAATTCACGAAGCCCCTCTGCCTCTGACCTTGCATGCTAGGACGGCCCACCAGCTCCTGCTGCCCTGGCTTTGATTTGCAGCTTCCTGTACCAGGGATGCGGACTGGAGCCGGCAGAGCATTTGGCCTGTTGGAGATGTGAGGATAAGGGAGCTGGAGGGGAGGAACACAAGCCAGCAGGCCTGCTGGAGGTGAGTGATTTCCTTTATGCTGTAATCAGAAGGTGAAATCTGTGACACCAAAGTGGCTTAGTCTGTGAGAAACTAATGACAAGGGTGGCAAAGAATTTCTCAGCTAGTGTAATTATATTTTCTCAGGAAAAAAAATCAATGGAAAGGAGATACAAACAACTGGTTTCATTATTAAGAGTCTGTCTTTGGGCCAGATACAATCATTTTCTTTAAGTAGCAGAGAAGATTGTCATTTCCTGTAAAACAGCCTTGCAGATGGGTTCAAAAAAAAACCTGTCAGTCTGAAAAAATTCACATGTCCTTCCCACATTTATCAATGTCATTCTAGCAGCTTTTCTTAGGCTTTTCCCACACTCATCAATGCCATAATGATACTGCAATGAACTAGAGTAGCCTTAAGATATTGAGTACCAATTTAAAATTCATATTTTATTTTGTTTTTAATAATGCCAGATAGTTTCTTTTCCAGTGCCTTTTATTCTAGATATACCAGCATTACCTGATTTTTATTTTATAGATCAGGTCCAATTATTGCCCTATAATAAAATTTGTTTCTCACAGAAAACTCTATTTTACAGAAAGATATAAAAGGGATGGTCTTTCTGTTAATTGTTTCTTGTTAACTGAAAATTCAAATTAAGTGGAGTAGTGGGAAAGTATGTATTTGCAGGGTTTTGTTTCACTTCCGCTAACCTTCTCTGTGGTCTTAGACAAGTCATCTAATCTAAAGAACTTTGGTTTTGAAGATATGAGATTTAAAATAGAGAATCTTGAAGTGTCTTGCTATTGTAAAATTCCAGAAAATATAATCTAACCTAACATTAAATATGCAGATACACATAAGAAAAATAATCACCTGACACTAATGTTCACTTCTTCTCATTAGATAATTAGCCATACTTTTAAAATTCCCAATAACAAGAGTGTTAACAAGGAGTTATGTTTGGGCAAATTATAATCACATTTTTTGTTTTTAATTAACTAATTTTATTTTTGGCTGTGTTGGGTCTTCGTTGCTGTGCACGGGCTTTCTCTAGCTGTGGTGAGCGGGGACTACTCTTCGTTGCGGTGCACGGGCTTCCCATTGCGGTGGATTCTCTTGTTGCGGAGCATGGGCTCTAGGCGCACAGGCTTCAGTAGTTGTGGCACGTGGGTTCAGTAGTTGTGGCACTTCAGTAGTTGTGGTGCACAGGCTCAGTAGTTGTGGCTTGTGGGCTCTAGAGCACAGGCTCAATACTTGTGGCACACGGGCTTAGTTGCTCCTCAGCATGTAGGATATTCCCGGGCCGGGGATTGAACCCGTGTCCCCTGCATTGGCAGGCGGCGTCTTAACCACTGTGCCACCAGGGAAGCCCTCTAATCACGTTTCTGAATAAGGATTTAAATTTTATACTGGGTTAGTTTTAGGTTTCAGCTTATTTTAGGAAGTTTTAACAGACTTTCACAAAATAGTACTTGCATATTATTGTAATGCAAACATAAATAACAAAATTCAGTAGCACTAGTTATTTGCCAGTTATATAAAATTCCACATTCATATAAGCTTTTAAGTATTGGTTTGCTTTGAAATTAATTAATATAAACTTAAGAGGACAGGTTTTAAGTCAAACATTGCAGCAAAGAGCCCCAAAATGTCCCTAAGCATTTCAAAGCCAACAAGTATTTTTACAATACTTAGTTCCTTTGGAAAGAAGTATTTCAATACTTTCTATGTGTGGTGGTGGAGGTATTTCCCCAGTGATGAAAAATAAGTTTTCTGGGATTTTTTTTTGGAAATATAAAAAAATTTTTTTTATTGAAATATAATTGATTTACAATGTTGTGCTGTACATCAAAATGACTCAGTTATACACATATATACATTCTTTTATATATTCCTTTCCATTATGATGTATCACAGGATATTGAATATAGTTTTCTGTGCTCTACAGTAGGACCTTGTTGTTTATCCATTCTAAATGTAATAGTTGGCAGCTACCAACCCCAAACTCCCAGTCCATCCCAGTCCTGTCCAATCCCCCTGCCCCCCACCCTGGCAACCACGTCTGTTCTCTTTGTCTGGGATTTTGGATTGGACAATATCTCAACGTCTTGGAACTTTCTTCATTCATTTACTCAATATCTATACTTCTAAGTCTCAGTAATTTACTGTTGTTGATTTTATTTTCCTGTTTGTAAGCTGATCCCATATTAAATTTAGGTCAGTATTCTTTGTTTATATTGGCTTTATTTAAGAATCCTCTTGTTCATAGAATTTTAACGTTCTCCGTCTACCCGTGCTGCTTCCAACCATTTCCCCCCGCCTCAGTGTGTTTAAAGGTCCACTCAGTCTATTTTTTTCTAATCTCAACAGCTATTTAACAGCTGTCCATGCTATTTGCTTTTGGTTTTCTTGTCCATTTCACCATTGCATGTTCGGTGTGAGGATGACAAATAATGTTTGTATTCCATAAGTCTCTAGATGAAGAGTCATATCTAAAAAGACACTTCCAAGTGTGATGTCAACCACAGGAAACTTAATTCTATACCCACAGTTGTGATTGAAGTTTCCTGTGATGAGGATGAACATACGGAATGGAAGTAAATAATTATAGCCAGAGGTGAACTGTGGCAGATTGATTGTATTAATGATGCAAGATCCTGCTCTGTTGAATTATTAGGAGTTTAAGTTATAGGTGTAGTAACTAGTCATAAAAGTGTTGAATGTAGAAGAGCACCTTTAAAACTAGACTAGACCGAATGTATTAGATCTATATGAACTTACCCTGGATTGGGAATTAATATATTGTTTCCAGTATAGGAGAGCCCAATAGGTTGGTTAACTGAAGCCTGAAATACATAGTTCCTAAAGACAGTGATTTGAAATATCAAAATTTTCCTGACTCCGCGAAGAGGTGAGTAGCTCTAAAGGTTCAGGAAAAGGGATACTGTAGTGGATAGATTAGGTGGGGCCAGCTCACCCATTCTGTAACCGCAGTAACCTCTGTGATCACCACCCTTTGTAGGCTGGCAGTAAAAGTAGGAGAAATACCATGGAATTTGACTCTTTGATATTGGACTCCATAGAAGAAAAAGCTCAAGTGGCGACTCTTGATACCGAGAGACAAAATGAGCACTATTACTGTACAAATTATTGGAGACAGAGGAATAAACAAAGTATTATGAACCTCAGTGATCATTTGCAGTGGTTTAAGGATCCTCAGGTCCCTAGGAATGAACACATAGGCAACCTACTAAGGAAACACTTGCCTATAAAAGCAGCAGATTTCCATGTCTAGTGGGGAGAAACCCAAGTGGAGAAACGGCAGTGGGAATTCATGAGTTCTTACCCAGGTCTCAGAAAAAGTCTGTTTACAGCCTTGTAGCTCCTTAACCAAAGGGTAGTCTAAACCCTTTAGGGAGAAGATCCTGCAACAAAGCCGTATCTGTAGACTCTGAATCTTCCTCTAAGCATTTTTTGAGGATTCTGTGGCCATTTACGAAGGTGTCAGTACCCTAGTAAGGGAAATCTGGAGACTATTAGATATTGCATATGAACTGATATCAATACCAAAGACCAAAACCTTCATTGTTAGAGGAACAGAGTGGTGACTCTGAGGCTTATGGAGGGAATCTTGGCCTGAGTCCGATCTATGCTAGTTATGTGCTTAGTTTCAATATATGTAAGACAGATAAATATGCTTAATTATGGACAGATTACCCATATGGCTAATAGGCCATAGAGTGAGGTAGGAATAATGACCCCCTAGTCCCTCACTAAAATAATAAACTGAAAGCGATATTGCATTCCTGGGGAATTGCAAATATTAGTGCCCCAAAAAGGACTTACAGGATCGAAGGGTATTAATTCCTATTACGTCCCCATTTTACTATCCTGCTTGGCCAAAGAAAAGACTGATAGATCTCTTACTTTGGATTTTGGTAAACTTAATCAGGTGCTGACCAATCACTGCTGTTATTTTGATATGGTATCTTTGCCTTACCTGCTGGAATTTGGTATGCATCTCTCGACCTGACAAATTTGTTTTCACCAAAATTCACAAAGATAATCAGAAGCAATTTGCTTCTACCTCATAGGGCAGCAGTATATCTTCAATATTTTATTGCACTGCTTTTTCAACTCTTTGTCTCTCTATTATTATACAGGCTTGAGGAATTTTGTTTATTTTCATAGTCTACAGAACATTACAACATCCCATTGATGATGTTATGTTTATTGGACTAATGAGAAGGCAGTAGCAAACAACTTGAATGCCTTAGTTGATCACAAGTATGCTGGAAGGTGGACTTCAACTAGAGGTATCAGTATGAACTCATGATATATATGACCACTAAATGGGTTTAGAACAATAATCCCGGTATCTGTGAGCACACCTAGTGTCTAAATCTTCACTTCCTAAAACCAGTTGCCACTAAATGGAACTAGAGAGAGCTGCTGGGGAAACGTACAATTCCAGATTTGATCTTGCAATTTGTCATGTAAGAATGCAAGCTTCATTAATTTGACATGAAAATGAAAAACATGTTAATGTAGCAAACATTTATTATATGTAAAATAACTAGTATAGAGAGATACTAAAAATTAAAAATATTGTAAGAAAAAGATAAAAAGAAGATACTTTTTACAGAAAATGTCAGGTAATCAATATAGAAGAAATTATGCAATTAGGATATCTCAATTTTACAACTAATTTCCAATGTAAAATTACAAGGCATGGATCTTTAGTTGGGTGGTTAGAAAATAGGATTTTCACATGGTCTCAAAGAATTCTGCCAAAACCTAAGTATCAGTTTCAAAGTGGAATATGTTTCTTAACTTTGAGTGACCTGGCGGTAACCACCTTAGTACAGGTGATTCTCATCCTAAACAGGAACTTACTAAGAACCTCTTGATGATAAGCAATGGCAAAGGTCATAATACCTGTGTTGTATTATTGCTAAAATATGTAACACAGTCTACTCTTGAGAAAACAAGTCAAAATCTGATTGCAGATTGCAAATCTTACTGTTTAAGAAACCTAGAACTGGAATCTTCAAAACTGCACTCTCATGGGGAGAAAAAGATTTGAGACTATTTAGATTATGAAAATCTAAAGATAAAAAACTGGAAAAAAAAGGTGTGAAAAATTGATAGGATCCTGGATAGAAAAACAAACAAACAAAAGGTATAAAAGATTTTCAGGAGAATAGGGGAAATTGGAATTATTTAGCATATATTAGAATATGTTGCTGAATAGATGTTAGTATTTTAAACATGGAAATGGTATTATGATTATGAAAACCACATCTATAGGGTATTAATCTAGAAAAATTAGAGGTATATCATGTCTGTATACCTTACTTTTTTTTTTTTTTTTTTTTGCGATATGTGGGCCTCTCACTGTTGTGGCCTCTCCCATTGCAGAGCACAGGCTCCAGACGCGCAGGGTCAGTGGCCATGGCTCACTGGCCTAGCCGCTCCACGGCATGTGGGATCTTCCCGGACCAGAGCACGAATCTGTGTCCCCTGCATCGGCAGGCAGACTCTCAACCACTGCGCCACTAGGGAAGCCCTGTATACCTTACTTTTAAATGTCTCAGAAGGAAAAAAATAAGAATAGTTTGAAGAATGTACCTGAGAACTGCTTTATCTGAACAATGTATACCACCTTCTTTTTTATTTTTAGTACAACTCTCTTTATTAGATGTATTTTTGTATATTTCTTCCCATTGATCACATGCACACAACCATGTACAGAAATGCAAATATCATTTCAGTCAACTTTTTGTTTTTATACAGCAGGTTCTTATTAGTCATCAATTTTATACACATCAGTGCATACATGTCAATCCCAATAGCCCAATTCATCATACCACCACCACCACACCCTGCTGCTTTCCTCCCTTGTTGTCCATACGTTTGTTTTCTACATCTGTGTCTCAATTTCTGCCCTGCAAACTGGTTCATTTGTACCATTTTTCTAGGTTCCACATATATGCATTAATATACGATATTTGTTTTTCTCTTTCTGACTTACTTCACTCTGTATGACAGTCTCTAGATCCATCCACATATCAACATCTTTCTCACTTACTTCACTTGGTATGACAGTCTTTAGATCCATCCACATATCAACATCTTTCTGACTTACTTCACTCTGTATGACAGTCTCTAGATCCATCCACGTATCAACAAATGACACAGTTTTTTCCTTTTTACGGCTGAGTAATATTCTATTGTATATATGTACCACATCTTCTTTATCCATTCGTCTGTCAATGGGCGTTTAGGTTGCTAACATGACCCAGCTATTGTAAATAGTGCTGCAATGAACATTGGGGTGCATGTGTCTTTTTGATTTATGGTTTTCTCTGGGTATATGCCCAGTAGTGGGATTGCTGGATCATATGGTAATTCTATTTTTAGTTTGTTAAGGAACCTCCATACTGTTCTCCATAGTGGCTGTATCAATTTACATTCTCACCAAGCGTGCAAGAGGGTTCCCTTTTCTCCACACCCTCTCCAGTATTTATAGTTTGTAGACTTTTTGATGATGGCCATTCTGACCGGTATGAGGTGATACCTCATTGTAATTTTGATTTGCATTTCTCTAATAATTAGTAATGTTGAGTAGCTTTTCATGTGCTTCTTGGCCATCTGTATGTCTTCTTTGGAGAAATGTCTATTTAGGTCTTCTGCCCATTTTTGGATTAGGTTGTTTGTTTTTTTAATATTGAGCTGCATGAGATGTTTATATATTTTGGAGATTAATACTTTGTCTGTTGATTCATTTGCAAATATTTTCTCCCATTCTGAGGGTTGTCTTTTCATCTTGTTTATGGTTTCCTTTGCTGTGCAAAAGCTTTTAAGTTTCATTAGGTCCCATTTGTTTATTTATCTTTTTATTTCCATTACTCTAGGAGGTGGATCAAAAAAGATCTTGCTGTGATTTATGTCAAAGAGTGTTCTTCCTATGTTTTCCTCTAAGATTTTTGTAGTGTCTGGTCTTACATTTAGGTCTCTAATCCATTTCAGGTTTTTTTTTTTTTTTTTGGTATGCAGCTCTCTCATTGTTGTGGCCTCTCCCATGGCGGAGCACAGGCTTGGGACGTGCAGGCTCAGCAGCCATGGCTCACGGGCCCAGTGGGATCTTCCCGGACCGGGGCACGAACCCATGTCCCCTGCATCGGTAGGCGGACTCTCAACCACTGTGCCACCAGAGAAGCCCTGAGTTTATTTTTGTGTACGGTGTTAGGGAGTGTTCTAATTTCATTCTTTTAAATGTAGCTGTCCAGTTTTCCCAGCACCACTTATTGAAGAGACTGTCTTTTCTCCATTGTATATCCTTGCCTCCTTTGTCATAGATTAGTTGACCATAGATTTATCTCTGGGGTTTCTATCTTGTTCCATTGATCTATGTTTCTGTTTTTGAGCCAGTACCATATTGTTTGATTACTGTAGCTTTGTAGTATAGACTGAAGTCAGGGACTCTGATTCCTCCAGTTCTGTTCTTTTCCCTCAAGACTGCTTTGGCTATTTGGACTCTTTTGTGTCTCCCTACAAATTTTAAGATTTTTTGTTCTACTTCCGTTAAAAAATGCCATTGATAATTTGATAGGGATTGCATTGAATCTGTAGATTGCTTACGGTAGTATAATCATTTTCACAATATTGAATCTTACAATCCAAGAACATGGTATATCTGTCCATCTGTTGGTATCATCTTTGATTTCTCTCATCAGTGTCTTATAGTTTTCTGCATACAAGTCTTTTGTCTCCCTAGGTAGGTTTCTTCCTAGGTATTTTATTCTTTTTGTTGCAATGGGAAATGGGAGTGTTTCCTTAATTTCTCTTTTAGGTTTTTCATCAGTAGTGTATAGGACTGCAAGAGATTTCTGTGCATTAATTTTGTATCCTTCAAATTTACCAAATTCATTGATTAGCTCTAGTAGTTTCCTGATGGCATCTTTAGGATTCTCTATATATAGTATCATGTCATCAGCAAACAGTGACAGTTTTACTTCTCCTTTTCCAATTTGTATTCCTTTTATTTCTTTTTCTTCTCTGATTGCCATGGCTAGGACTTCCAAAACTATGTTGAATAATAGTGGTGAGAGTGGACATCCTTGCCTTGTTCCTGATCTTAGAGGAAATGTTTTCAGTTTTTCACCATTGAGAATGATGTTTACTGTGGGTCTGTCGTATATGACCTTTAATATGTTGATGTAGGTTCCCTCGATGCCCACTTTCTGGAGAGTTTTTTTTACCATACATGGGTGTTGAATTTTGTTAAAAGCTTTTTCTGCATCTATTGAGACGATCATATGGTTTTTATTCTTCAGTTTGTTAATATGGTGTATCACATTGATCGATTTGTGTATATTGAAGAATCCTTGCATCCCTGGGATCAATCCCACTTGATCATGGTGTATGATCCTTTTAATGTGTTGCTGGATTCTGTTTGCTAGTATTTTGTTGAGGATTTTTGCATCTATATTCATCAGTGATATTGGCCTGTAATTTTCTTTTCTTTTTGTAGTATCTTTGGTTTTGGTATCAAGGTGATGGTGACCTCATAAAATGAGTTTGGGAGTGTTCCTTCCTCCACAATTTTTTGGAAGAGTTTGAGAAGGATGGGTGTTAGCTCCTCTCTAAATATTTGACAGAATTCACCTGTGAAGCCATCTGGTCCTGGACTTTTGTTTGTTGGAAGATTTTTAATCACAGTTTCAATTTCATTACTTGTGATTGGTCTGTTCATATTTTCTATTTCTTCCTGGTTCAGCCTTGGAAGGCTATACCTTTCTAAGAATTTGTCAGTTTCTTCCAGGTTGTCCATTTTATTGGCATAGAGTTGCCTGTAGTAGTCTCTTAGGATGCTTTGTATTTCTGCGTTGTCTGTTGTAACTCCACCTTTTTCATTTCTAATTTGAGTCCTCTCCCTCTGTTTCTTGATGAGTCTGGCTAATGGTTTATCAATTTTATTTATATTCTCAAAGAACCAGCTTTTAGGTTTACTTATCTTTGCTATTGTTTTCTTTGTTTCTATTTCATTTATTTCTGCTCTGATCTTTATGATTTCTTTCCTTCTGCTAACTTGGGGTTTTGTTTGTTCTTCTTTCTCTAGTTCCTTTAGGTGTAAGGTTAGATTGTTTATTTCAGGTTTTTCTTGTTTCTTGAGGTAGCCTTGTATAGATATAAACTTCCCTCTTAGAACTGCTTTTGCTGCATCCCATAGGTTTTGGATCGTCATGTTTTCATTGTCTCTAGGTATTTTTCGATTTCCTCTTTGATTTCTTCAGTGATCTCTTGATTATTTAGTAACATATTGTTTAGCCTCCATGTGTTTGTGTTTTTTACGTTTTTGTCCCTGTAACTGATTTCTAATCTCATAGTCTTGTGGCCAGAAAAGATGCTTGATATGATTTCAATTTTCTTAAATTTACTGAGGATTGATTTGTGATCCAAGATGTGATCTAGCCTGGAGAGTGTTCCATGCGCACTTGAGAAGAAAGTGTAATCTGCTGGTTTTGGATGGAATGTCCTATAAATATCAATTAAATCTATCTGGTCTATTGTGTCATTTAAAGCTTGTGTTTCCTTATTAAATTTCTATGTGGATGATCTGTCCATTGGTGTAAGTGAGGTGTTAAAGTCCCCCACTATTATTGTGTTACTGTTGATTTCTTCTTTTCTAGCTGTTAGCAGTTGCCTTATGTATTGAGGTGCTCCTATGTTGGGTGCATATATATTTATAATTGTTATATATTCTCTTGGATTGATCCCTTGATCATTATGTAGTGTCCTTCCTTGTCTCTTGTAACATTCTTTACTTTAAAGTCTATTTTGTCTGATATGAGAGTTGCTACTCCAGCTTTCTTCTGATTTCCATTTGCATGGAATATCTTTTTCCATCCCCTCACTTTCAGTTTGTATGTGTCCCTAGGTCTGAAGTGGGTCCCTTGTAGACAGCATATATATGGGTCTTGTTTTCGTATCCATTCAGCTAGTCTGTGTCTTTTGGTTAGAGCATTTAATCCATTCATGTTTAAGGTAATTATCGATATGTATGTTCTTTTGACCATTTTCTTAATTGTTTTGGGTCTGTTTTCACAGGTCCTTTTCTTCTCTTGTGTTTCCCACTTAGAGAATTTCCTTTAGCATTTGTTGTAGAGCTGGTTTGGGGTGCTGAATTCTCTTAACTTTTGCTTGTCTGTAAAGCTTTTTATTTCTCCATTGAATCTGAATGAGATCCTTGCTGAGTAGAGTAATCTTGGTTGTAGGTTCTTCCCTTTCATCACTTTAAGTATATCATACCACTCCCTTCTGGCTTGTAGAGTTTCTGCTGAGAAATCAGCAGTTAACCTTATGGGAGTTCCCTCATATGTTATTTGTTGTTTTTCCCTTGCTGCTTTCAATAATTTTTCTTTGTCTTTAACTTTTGCCAGTTTGATTACTATGTGTCTTGGCGTGTTTGTCCTTGGGTTTATCTTGTATGGGACTCTCTGTGCTTCCAGGACTTGGGTGGCTATTTCCTTTCCCATGTTAGCGAAATTTTTGACTATAGTCTTTTCAAATATTTTCTCAGGTCCTTTCTCTCTCTTCTCCTTCTGGGACCCGTATAATGTGAATGTTGTTGTGTTTAATGTTGTCCCAGAGGTCTCTTAGGCTGTCTTCATTTCTTTTCATCCTTTTTTCTTTATTATGTTCTGCAGCAGTGAATTCTGTCTTCCAGGTCACTTATCCATTCTTCTGCCTCAGTTATTCTTTTATTGATTCCTTCTAGTGTATTTTCCATTTCAGTTATTGTATTATTCATCTCTGTTTGTTTGTTCTTTAATTCTTCTAGGTCTTTGTTAAACATTTCTTCCATCTTCTCAATCTTTGCCTCCCTTCTTTTTCTGAGGTCCAGGATCATCTTCACTACCATTATTCTGAATTCTTTTTCTGGAAGGTTGCTTATCTCCATTTAGTTGTTTTCCTGGGATTTTATCTTGTTCCTTCATCTGGTACATAGCCCTCTGCCTTTTCATCTTGTCTGTCTTTCTGTGAATGTGGTTTTTGTTCCACAGGCTGCAGGATTGTAATTCTTCTTGCTTCTGCTTTCTGCCCTCTGGTGGATGAGGCTATCTAAGAGGCTTGAACAAGTTTCCTGATGGGAGGGACTGGTGGTGGGTAGAGCTGGGTGTTGCTCTGGTGGGCAGAGCTCAGTAAAACTTTAATCCGCTTGTCTGCTGATGGGTGGGGCTGGGTTCCTTCCCTGTTGGTTGTTTGGCTTGAGGCAACCCAACACTGGAGCCTACCTGGGCTCTTTGGTGGGACTAATAGCAGACTCTGGAGGGCTCACCCCAAGGAGTACTTCTCAGAACTTCTGCTGCCAGTGTCCTTGTCCCCACAGTGAGCCACAGCCACCCCCTGCCTCTGCAGGAGACCCTCCAACACTAGCAGGTAGGTCTGATTCAGTCTCCCCTGGGGTCACTGCTCCTTCCCTTGGGTTTCGATGCACACACTACTTTGTGTGTGCCCTCCAAGAGTGGAGTCTCTGTTTCCCCCAGTCCTGTCAGAGTCCTGCAATCAAATCCCGCTTGCCCTCAGAGTCTGATTCTCTAGGAATTCCTCCTCCCATTACCAGACCCCCAGGTCAGCATGCCTGACCTGGGACTCAGAACCTTCACTCCAGTGGGTAGACTTCTGTGGTATAAATGTTCTCTAGTTTGTGAGTCACCCACCCAGCAGTTATGGGATTTGATTTTATTGTGATTGTGTACATCCTTCTACTCCGCCATCTATATACTACATTCTTGCATTGAGAAACTTGAAGGGGATTTATTCCTGTTAACATATTAAGCAAGAGTATCATTTTGTATTGTGATATTAAGAATTACTAACACAACATTGTAAAACAACTATACTCCAATAAAAATTAATTAGAAAAAAAGAAGAATTCAGTTATCTCACTGTGTAGGGATATGGTATATAAAAGGCAATTGGTATATAAAAGGTATATAAAAGGCAATAAACATATATTACCATTTATCCTGCTGTGAGTTGGTAATAATATAAAATATTTCTCATATTTTAAAATTTGTACTGGGTTTCAAAAAATGTTTTATCTCATTAAACTAATTTAATGCTCTTCTTAACTAACATAACAAATCAAATTATGTTGGTCTCTGTCATAGTGGACTTACATTTTAATTTAAAATGATCTTGCCTATGTAAGTTACTTGTAACTAAAATTCACTATCTGGATGAAGAAGTAAATTTTGGAATATTGACTTCCTGAGTATAACTTGAATTTATAATTAGACATTTGATTAAGGAAGCACAAAGCTTAGACACATAACAGAATCAATGAACTGATTTAACAGAGTAATATAACTAGATTATTAATATGTCAATATAGAATACTAACTATAAGGATATTCAGTGAATAATATTTAAATGATTGTAGTAAAATATGTGGTAGCTATTTAGGTGTTGAATATATTATTATAAAATAATGTATTTGTGTAATTTTGCTATGAATTGAATATCGATTGGCTGTTTATTCTCAATATTGATGAAGGGAATATGAAACATAGATTTATTATTATTCATCTGAAGCATGCACATTTCTTCAGAGTTTTTTCTTTTTTTAATTCATTTTTATTTCCTTTATAAATTAATGACTGTTCACTGTATAATCAAATGTCTTCCGCAGTAATATTTTACTTTCATGTTTCCAGCAAATACAAAGATTGTTGTTTTCTTCTAAGTAAATTAAGTTGAATTCTATTGTGCCCTTAATGTAGTTATAAGATTACCCAAAGAGTTTATTTACAAGTAGATAAATCTTGCTTGTTTAAGCTTAAACCATTAAAAATATTAATATAATTTTTATTAAGGTTTTTCATTTTTCCTTCCAGGAATCCATCTTTAAAACCCTCCTTTCTCCAGAAAAAATTGTGTATAATGTTAAGGAATATTACTGCAAGCTATAATATCTTGACATATTCTAGAAACGCAATACTCTAGGATTTTTGAAAGACTCTCCTCAAAGTTATAATGAAAAATACCGTAGAATCTTATTCTTACTTCCATCAGTAGAGACCTTATAAAGTGTACAATCTGTAGAGATAATAATAATGATAAAGATAATTATCAATGCCTTATCAGGGCAGTGATGTATTAATGCTCATATAGTCAAAGAGTTTGTCATTTCAAATTAAATGGTTGATCCTGATCATTGCTAGAGCAAAATATACCATGATGTGATCCAGGATCAATCCATAAATTCTGAAACTCGAAACCAAGTAAGTTATCCTTGTTCTAATATAGTTTGCCTGTTGCTAAGGATACATACCTATTAATGGAAAGTGGTATTACTTCAAGACAGTAACATAGGGGTGATCTGTAAGAATCCTAGCATATATTGGGAGGCTTAATCAAAGCAATCAAAATAGACTCAAAAGTACACCAAGAACAGAAACATTAGTATTAAATCAAATTATATCCATTATTTAATCTAAATTTTCAGAAAATAGCATCCTGAGTAGATGAATGAGGCAGGTAGAGCCACATCTGGCAGAAAGATTGGAGATGATTGAAGAGTTTTAATTTTTTTCTAAAAGCTCCATATTAAAGTTGTAATCTGAAAGACAATTTGCCTTTACTTTTCTTATCATTTGATTTTTCCTTCTTGTTAAACACTCATAAAACTATTAAGCATTGGATGTTTCTGTGCACTTTCTTTTTTCATTTACAAAATGTTGTTTTGGTGAAAGTCAGCCCAATTTCACAGATTTTTGCATGCTGACCAGAAAGCAGATGTGTCTGTGCAATTTTGTTATTTGCTCAAATTATTTCACTTGCTCTGCAGACATTTGGCAAATTAAGAACTGGAATTTCAATTTAATTGTGACAGAGTTTTAGTTCATTTTGTTGAATGTGATAATTAAATACCAATTGCCTGAGCATAACATAGATAAAGTACAATTTTAATGTGTATATACAATAAAGTATGAACTGAATATGTATGTACTAATAAATTCCCCTAAGTGTGGATAGCAACTTTCCTACAAGGTTGATATGAAAACTAAATGTATAAATGGAGAGCACTTTGTAAATTTTAAAGCAATGTCATTTCAGCTATTATTAATATCAATTATAATTGATATTTAGAATGATGATATGGGTGCCCTCTAATTCACTGAATATCTTTGAATTATTGAAAAATTCTATTTATTTTTTCTATAGCTGAATCCCTGTTATATACTATTTTAGTAATGTAGTCAAAATGGATTTTACCTACTATCTCTTTTTTGATAAGATCTAGATGTCACAAATAAGATAAGGTTTCTACAAACCATGACCTAAGAAGAACTACAAGTGTTTTGTTTTATTTGTTTTTGCAGTTAAAGCCATCTTTATCTTCAGATGCTCATGATCTCTGCTTTGACCATTCAGTTTGAATAATGGACTTGTACAATTTTTTCCAGCACTACTATGAAATGTGTGTTTTAAGTATGGCATGTTATATATTTATATACATTTGTTAGACTCATTTTGCCTACTGACATTATTAATTTATATTTGAAGATAATTATGACAATTTGTTGGAAAAATTAAAACATTAAACTCTATAACAGTTAAGTTAAAATGTGCTGTGCCATTACTTATAATTCAAAAAATTTAAATGATCAAATTAACAAAGAATTATGTTAACTTACACATCTTCTTTAAATATTTATTTTAATAGATATTTATTTCCTATCTTTTTGAAAGTAATTTGTATTTACTAATGTAAAATTCAGAAAAAAAGGTGATATATAAAGAAGAAAATAAATATCACTAACATTAGCCAAAGTTAATATTTGCATCTGCGTCACTGTAATTTTACGCAGCTTTTGAAGTGGAAGCCCTATGTAATCCCCCAATATGTAGTTCATTATATATCACCACTTATCTCTTTGCCTACTTATTTATAGTTTTGTATTTTTTAGATAAACTCCTTATTAGAATATTTAAACATTTTAGCAAAGCAAAGATGATATCATAGTATGCATATATCAAAAGTTTAAACTTGTACTAACATGGAAAGTTGTTTTAATAAAAATATATAAAAACAAGATGTCCAATTTGTCTCTAAATCTTTGTTTCTATATTAGATTATTTTATGTTAATGCATACCTAGCAGCAAGGTTACTAAGTCAAATTGTATATAATGTGTTAAAGGAACTTTAAAGAAATACCAAGTATCTTTCTAAAAAATTTGCAATAATTATGCAAATAACATCAGGGTATAAGTGTGCCTATATTACTGCACTTTGAAAAAACTTGATGTGATAATCACTCATATTTTTAATTTGTAGGCAAATTAAATTTGTAGGCATAATTTAAATTGTAAACAAAGTCTAGTCTACAAAGTTTCAGAATCTCTTTTTCTTTTTTTTTTTTTGAGGAGTTTGAGGTTTCCCAACATATGGCAAATTGGATAAATTCCTCACTCATTGCTACAAGGAAACTGCATTCACTGTTATATAACTTATACACATTTTATTTCAATATCATTCTTTATGTTATTTAAATGTTCTTATTTTTTTTGTTTAGTTGATTTATCAAAGACAGAGTAGTGTGTAAAAGGCTTTCACAATAAATATTGCTTTCAATTTCTCCTTATATAAATTTTATTTAGGAGATACTTAATACTATATATTCATGCTCAATATTTATTCTTTGAAAATTATAACTTTTATGATGTTTCCCTCTGTATCTCATTTAATGCCTTCTCTTTTGAATTCTTATTTTCTAATATTAATAAAGCCAACTTTATTTTCTTATTTCCTTTACCTGGCAAGGCCCACCCTTCTATTTTAAAAACAATGTCAGTTGTGCTTGTTGTATCTACTGTAAGTTGCATGTATTTATATAAAAAAATTATTAAAGTAGACACAAGTAATGATAGATAAAAGACCCAATAATTAGCATCCAGGTCCAGTGAATGCACCCATGTAACCAGTCAGAACAGTAACTAGGTCATGTCCAACACATAAGAAGCACAGTCCCCTTATGAAATCCCTTGCTTCTTATTAAACACTTAACCTATTTCTGTTGTAATTGATATAGCATGGTTTTATCTCAGTCACTTTATTTCTAAATTTTGTTGTGTTTATCTGTTTTATCTATTTTTTCTCTGCCACATATACTATATTTACTCTTATTTTCTCCAGTGAAAGGAATCCAGCCTGTTTTTATTACATTTTTTAAAATTGCCTTTATATTTCTCAAAATGTTACCTTAACCCACATTTCCAAACAGAGTCATATTTAAGTTATATATAATAACTTTTGACTCCTTCCTAAAATAAGGTAAGGAATTTAGCATGTATTCACATTCCTCATTCTCCCACTTCCTGACATCAAAAGTATAAAGATTATTCTCCCAGGACCCCTAAGGGTGAGGACACTGTAATATAATGTACAATATCCTCAAGCAAACACCATTACAGGGGAGACAGATAGTAACACAAGGTTGCTATTTCTTCTATTACCCTTGAAACTAAATCAAGCCAAAGGGAAATTCACAACAAAATAACTCAACAACAGACAACTAATACCAAAGCCTCAGATAGTCATTGTAATTGATCCACAGCCAGTGATGGTTGGGTGTAGTGTCCCTGGATTTCATCTTAGTGATATATTTGAAAATGTTTTGAGGGGCCCAGAAAATGAATTTAAAAATCAGTAAATGAAATGCTTACAAGAATATTTTAGGTAACAGTGTCCCATAAACTAAGTAAGAGATTATGACCCCCAAAAAGGATATATTAAGTCCACCATTTCAGAATATTTTGTAGAATATATGGATTTCATTTCATTGGGGTAGTATTATGGAAATACAGTTTCATTTGGCTAAGCTTTTGATAGATCTTGAGTGGCAGTGAACTTTCAGTTCCTGGAAAGTTGTCAGATCATGGCTTTCCTTGAGTTGCCATCTTGGTACAAGAAATAATTCTTCAACTCAGAGTTGGGTGTGGGAGAGAAGTGGGATTCTATTAGGAAAACTGAGAATTCCATGGAAACATCTGTGAATGAAAAGCTACTTCCCCTGTAGTGTGATGGTGAACTAAGGAAACAACTTTGATCTATTTTGAAATTCTCGACATTTTAATATTTTAGTATTTACTATAGACATATTTTCACAGAAAAATTATAAAGGTGGTACCATTTCCACATACCCCACACTCTGTTTCCCCTATTATTAACATAGAATATTAATGTGACTTATTTGTTGAAAGTAATGAATCCAAAATAATACATTATTATTAAGTAAAGACCAGACTCTATTCAGATGTTATTAGATTTTTACCTAATGTCCTATTTTGTGTATGTTCCAGGAGCTCAATAGGATACTATGATCTATTTAATTGTAATGTTTTCTGGATAGCTCTTAGCCTTTCTATCTTTTTGATGAACATGAGAATTTTGAGGAATATTCACCTGGTACTTTGTAGAACATCTCTAAATTGGGATGCATATGATGTTTTTTTTAATGGTTAGACTGAGATTATGTATTCTTGGGAGGAAGACCACAGAAGTAAAGCCTCATTCTCTACACATCACATCAAGAGTATTTACTATCAAGTTAGTTATCACTGCAGATGTGAAAATAAACTACTTGACTGAAAAAGTGTTTGTTAAGGTTTTCCACTACGAAGTTACTCTTTTGTTTTCTCCTCTTTCCATACTGTACTCTTTGGAAGGAAGTCACAGTGTGCAGTCCACATTTATGGAATGCAGAATTATGTTCTACTTCCTTGAGGGTGGAACCTCTGCATAAACCATATAGCTTTCTTCTGCATGGGTTTGTCTGTTCTCCCCCAATGGTTTATTTATTTAATCATCCATTTATAGGAGTATGTGTTCATTGTTGCTTATTTATATTTGGGGTTATAATCTGATACCACTTTATTTATTTTGTTGCTCAAATTGTTGTAGCTTTGGCCTTTGGGTGTTTTGTTATTAAGCTTCTGTGTCCTGTTCATATGTCCTCTTCAATGTGTGTGGTTGTTTGTATTTTTGTTTGTTATTTGTTTGTTGTACTTTTTACATCCTGGTACTACCATATGATCCAGGCTCAGTTGACAGAGCAAGGAGAGACATGTGTATATATTAAATGTGTATATACACATATGTATAAGTATTTCTTTTTAAAAAATTTACTTATTTATTATTTTTGGCTGTGTTGGGTCTTCATTGCTGCATGCGGGCTTTCTCTAGTTGCAGCGAGTGGGGGCTACTCTTCTTTGCAGTGCGTGCGTTTCTCATTGCAGTGGCTTCTCCTGTTGTAGAGCACGGGCTTTAGGTGCGCGGGCTTCAGTAGTTGTGACATGTGGGCTCAGTAGTTGTGGCTCGCGGCCTGTAGAGCACAGGCTCAGTAGTTGTGGCACACGGGCTTAGTTGCTCCATGGCATGTGTGATCTTCCTGGACCAGGGAATGAACCCGTGTCCCCTGCATTGGCAGGCAGATTCTTAACCACTGTGCCACCACGGAAGTCCCATATTTCTATATGTAACCATCCATATCTATATTAAACTAAACAGTTCATGCTAATGTCTCCAATTCTAATTCATTACCAGGTGGGTGGGGCCATTCTAGCCTCCTCTTTTTGCTTGTCTGTAAATACCTACTCCAACAGTGAGAAACCTGGCTCTAGCCATCTGTCATTCATTTATTTAATTGTTCAACTCCAGCATAACTGTAGCGTCTATAATTTTGATCAATCTAAAAATTTACTGAAAACAAGTTTTGGTAAATTTTTGTCCAAGAACATTCTTAAGACTTCCACCTTAAATTCATACATATAAAGAATTTGGAAGTCAGCACTTTTGTTTATACACAACAAAAGGTGAGAAGTCTGAAAATCAATAACTTCTTGGACTCATGAAGTCACAATGCAAAATGCCACCTGAAATCTGGAGGGATGGCATAACAAGAGAAACACAGCTGATATACACTTACCCGCAGCAGAAGCTGCTGAAACCTTAAGCCAGAACATTTAATGGTAATTTTGAAGAATTATCAGAAACTAAACGTGCACTAACATGAGAGAGAGAACCTCCAGGGGCACGCTTTCTTGGGCTTTACCATCCAGAAGTTTAGGCGGTTCTCAGGGTGAAGACCTGCAAAAGGTCTAATTCTAGGAGCTTCTCAGGGTGAAGATCTGCAAAAGGTCTCATAAAAGCTCTGGGAAGGGGAGAGGAGGATTAACCCTTGTGAAATACACTGAGAGCTTCCTCCATAACAAAGACCTGCTCTCCAGAGGAAAGGACTTACAGAGCCTTAGCCCAACTATGGGAAGGGAACACAGCCAGAGAAAAGATGAGAAAATTTTATATTAAGAATTGAAATTATAAAATTTAATACATACTATAAACTACTGGAAGTCAAATCTAGATCACTGAACTGAGTAGAAAAATCCAGAAAAGAGATGTCAGTTTATATAAGAATTTAACATATGATGAAGTTGATATTTCAGTTTAGTAAGAAAAAAGATGGATGATTTAATTAATACATGGAAATAACAAAACTCAGTACTTGCTATTCTTTAGGAAAAATAAAATAAAATTGGAAATATAAACATATTTTACCAAAAAGGGGAAGGGGATGGATTCAAATGAATTAGATAGTTAAAAACTAAAAACAAACAAACAAACAAACAAAAACAACAACATAGATATCCTGTAAAGATATCTTGGAGAAATTAAAAACTAAGACAAGAGAAAAATTTCTTAAGCAAGACATATCAAGGATACTACAAAAGTGCGGCGTGCTAGACTATATAAAAATAAATAAAGCTTTGCATTAGAAAACATCCTATAAACAAACTCAGTAGACTGCCAGTCGAGCTGCAAAAGTAAATGTAATATAGAATTCAGCCAGAGGTAAAATTCTATGATGAACAGAGGTTTTAAAACAAGAAAGTGAGCTACACTATAATAAAATTGCAAGAGGCCATGAAAAGATGATTCACAGAAGAGACAATCCAAATGTTTCACCATGCATATAAAAAGATGTTCTAACTCAGCTATGCTCATATAAATGAGTAATAGATTGACGATGTGATGCCATTATGCTCACAAACTTGTTTGCAGTGAAGTTACAGAAAATAAACTAGATAAATACAAGGCTCCAATTATGACAGACTTTGTATGCAATGTTACATAATTTTAACTGAATTCTAAAGTCAGTATGGAGATAGTCAAGTATTTCGGACATGAGAAGAAATGGGGAAAAAAAAGATGAATTTGTAAAGAATCATAAAGAATTTGTCAGGGGAGGGAAGGGGAAGCTGGGACGAAGTGAGGGAGTGGCATGGACACATATACACTACCAAATGTAAAATAGATAGCTAGTGGGAAGCAGCTGCATAGCACAGGGAGATCAGCTCGTTGCTTTCTGACCACCTAGAGGGGTGGGATAGGGAGGGTGAGAGGGAGATGCAAGAGAGAGGGGATATGGGGATATATATATACGTATAGCTGATTCATATTGTTATACAGCAGAAACTAACACAACATTGTAAAGCAACTATATTCCAATAAAGATGTAAAAAAAAAAAAAGAATCTGTAGAGAATTGGAGTCTAAAAAGTCATTTCCAAGTCATTTTCAATGTCGTTAACCGAGATAGGAAAGAGAAGAGATAAAACAGATTTGGAGGCTTGAGGATGATTATCAATTCCTGTTCCGTACCTAGGATAAAATAGTCACTAAGAAGGTGCATATATTTCTAAGGGACCTATGGGTTGAGGATAAAACTCAAGAGTCATCATCATGTGTAAGTGGTAGTTAAGAATGGAAGTGAATAATCACTCCTGGAGACAGTGGAGCATGTTTTAAAGGGCTTTTTGTGCAACGCTGGTGACACCCAGAATGAAGTGTTAGGTAATGAACAGGGAAGTCATGTATCAATGCTCCATACATCGGGTATTATGATCACAGGGCTGATGGTAGCTATTCTTCTGAAGCTGCGTTTTAGAATTCTTGGAAATAAAAAGAGCAGTAGTGTTGTTCTTTCTGTTCTAGACACATTATGACAGATCCTACTGAGCAAAACAAAGCTGTAAAAATCATGTTATAGATTAGAATACAATTCACTATGCATGAGTGCCCACTCAAATTAGCATATTTACTTGGCTCCAAAAGCTAAATGTGAATATATCCTCATTTTTGTTAGTTGGTTTGTTTATATCTAATTTGTGATATTTAGGTTAAACTTGTTGACTGACTGCTCACAGGAGCAAAATTCTATTTTACTTGGAAGAAACCTGAGTGGAATTTTCTCTGAAAAAGAATGAGTAAAGTGAAATAAGGTTAATAAGACTGTTTTGATAGGTAGCCTTCCCTAAAGCTCTGTTTAATAGCATCTTTCTATTCATCACCAATGCTCATCTAGTTCCTTAAAATATAGTGACTGTCTGCAGAGTTCCTGTATCTGCCTATGTACCACCATGATTATTCAGGACAGTGTTTTTCACTTTTTAAATTCTCCTGGCTAGGGGCTTCCTTGGTGGCTCAGTGGTTGAGGGTCCGCCTGCCGATGCAGGGGACACGGTTTCGTGCCCCAGTCCGGGAAGATCCCACATGCCGCAGAGCGGCTGGGCCCGTGAGCCATGGCCGCTGAGCCTGCGCATCCGGAGCCTGTGCTCCGCAATGGGAGAGGTCACAACAGTGAGAGGCCCCCGTACTGCCAAAAAAAAAAAAAAAAAATTCTCCTGGCTGGGAAAGCAAATCTTATGGTCACCCGACTCAAATAATACAGTCCTATTTTAGTTTACTTTACACTGTGTCATTACACCTCTTATAATTTATTTCAAGTAATTCTACAATTTTTATACAAACATTTTCTATTAACATCCTATAGTGAACTATACTTTTCTATCACTCATTTGTATATTTGTGCAAGTAATTAGTTCATTCAGCACTTATTGTGTCAAGAAAGAATCCATACTCTTAACAAAATAAATAATTGTTGAGTAAGAAAGTCTATCATTAGAACACATAATTACAATATAAGAAGATAAATGAAATAAGAGCTGTAAATAAAGTCATTTGGTATTATGTTGGAAGAAATTATTAACCATGAGTGTCTAGAGATCCAGGAAAGTCGTCCTAGAGAAAATGAGATTTCAATTGGGTGTTGACTAATAGTAACTTACGAAAGTTAAGTTTATGCTGAGCTTTCAATCTTACAGAATTGACAAAATCAGACAAATCTCAACTAGACCCTGAGCATGGAGATGTGAGCAAAGTTTATCTTTATTTTTATATTCCCAGAACAAACACAGTTCTTAGTATATAGCTGATTTATAATAAATGCTTGTGGCTTGAATAAATAAGTGAATGTGCTGGGAAAGGACATAGAAAAAAACGCAAACTCTCCTTTATGTCTCCGAATTCAAGCCTCCTATTTAAAATTACACCTATTAATCAGTGCTTACTTGGATTTGAGATTAAGTAATAATTTCAGGTGGATTCTGGAACCATTTTATAGTACCAATTCTGATCTATATTTGTATTTGCCATATATAGTCAGGTAACCATTTTTGATCAACCTACCATTTTTATGTAAAAGGTTCTATCCCTTGGGGTATTCAGGGACATAAGAAAGTACTGACTTCTAGGAATTTATAACCCAATGCAAGGGGTAAGACTCTCCATTAAGAGGCAGACTCTTGAGAGGCAGGAAATGTAAATGTGTTGCATGAGTGGTGTGGGAATACAATTCTATATAATTGCAGAAAAGAAAGATCACTGAGCTAGAACTCGGAAAAGAAAAGAAAAATAAATCTTCTTGAGGAGGTAAGAGTTGAATGGAAACCTAGAGGTGAAATATTTTAATATTAAGCAAAATGAAAAGACATTGTTCAAAAGTGACACAGTTGATCTGAAGATCGGATTAATCCTTTTAGATAACTGCTTCATTTAGGGTATTCAGGGTGCCCTCTGTATACTCCTGAATGTTATAGACATAGTATCAATGAGACAATAAAATGTTTAGTGGTGATTATTGGAAAGAACAAAATACATTGTATACTAAAGTTCCTGTGTGAATATTTAATTAATTATTATTATAATTTTAAAAAATGATCCCTTTAGCTATTAAAAAAGTCTGAGTAAACATATTTCTTTATTATGGATTCAGATGCAGATGGGAAAGTAAAGACTGTCTATATAGGTGGTATTAATTTTAAGTCCTCTGTATAATTATATTTCTTAAATTATAACCCCCTGTATAAAACACCTCACATGGCCTCATGTAAACATATAAAAAATGCTTTTTCAATGAATCAGTGAATAAGTTATTGAAATAAAGTAATCTAGGCTTTCCAGCTCATTTTGTGAACTAGCACACCAGAGGGCTCTCCAAACATGTTTTAATCAGCAGAGTTTTTAAATTTAATTTATTTGTATTATATTAGATAAATCATGTAAAATATACAAGAAGAAAAATGTAATCATTAATACAAGGATAGTGAAAAAAACTTGTATGCTTTATTTCTTCTTATGTTTCAATTCATCTGAATAAATGTCTACATACTTAGAATGTTCAGAATTATCATGTTTAATGTGAACTCAACTACCATTTAAAATTACCACCATCTCTCCCAAATCCAGTAGGGGACCTACATTTTTAACAACAACTTTAGTAGTGATCTGTTTTTCTGGTGGGTAATTCCTGAAAATTACAAGAAAAACTATTTTTAGTCAAATATTGCAATTGAATAACCATGTGTCTTGTCCATAACCCTCATTGTTATCCCTTGTCTTTTTTTTTTTTTTTTTTTTGCTCATATTCAGACTAAAAAAGAATAGCTATTCCTCTCTTGGAATATGCATTTAAAATAAAATGAAAGTTCAGATTTATATTTAAATAAAATTATGATTCATACATATTCCATGCAATTCTAAATATAGGGAATGGCAAGAGGTACTTTTAAACAAAACAAAAAATAAGCTTGTGTAAGAAGACATGTCTTGTCCAGGACCTCACCAGCAATTACCTGACCTTACCTTGATTATATTACTTTATCTACTTTAAGAAGGGATGTTGGGTCTGAAAGAGGAGGTTCAGTGCTTTCATTCATGTAAGTGTTGACACATGTATTCAGATTCCTATTTTTAACTTTGCAAGCCATTTTGTAGTTTAGAAATAACATAGCTCTGAGCAATTTTTGCTTGTTTGCATTCAATGTTTCTCATACTGAGGGTCAGGAACTCTAGCCATGGGGTCACTGAGGATCTCTGAAGACATTCAAAGAGACTGTTGATAAAGAATTAAGGATAGGTAATTAGTGCAGCCATTTCCTTGCAAGGAACCATATGTCAAAATTATCCATATTTACCACTGTATTGGTGTCACCATCCTTGTAACCTTCTCTCACCCACAAACCACTCATTCTTCCCAAACTTTTCTAACAATGACCGCTATCCTGATGTGTATATATATATATGCCATCTTCCATTGAAACCCACTTTTGGTATTGAAAAGCAAAACTTTCACTGTTATGAAACAAGTTCTCTCTCTCTCTGTCTCTGTCTCTCTCTGTCTCTCTGTCTCCCCGTCTTTCTGTCTCTGTCTCTGTGTCTCTGTCTCTCTCTCTATATATATAAATATATGTATATATTTCTTCAAATACAACTTTAGAAACTCCCAAGCTTTACAATTAGATTACTTTATTTGGGTTCCAATTTGATGGAGCTCTTACCAATTATGTTCCAATCAAATTTTATTTCTTTTTGAACACTGTAATTCTTAGGTTAAAAGGTATATATCTTGATACAGAATTGGTTTTGGTAACCAGTTTTCCAACACTTGTGTTTCTCAATAATGTGGCAATAAACCTGCTTTAAACAAAATTATCATTTTAATTACCTAGAATAAATACACTTGCATTTAAAAGAAAATAGACAAGAATATTTTAAAATTCAGATCAAATTAAATTAACATCAAAGAAAACATAGGGACTAATAGACTCACTAAAGAGATGAAATGCAGATATTGTAACAGTTATGGAGCAGAATAAAAATCATTTTTTGAAAATTGTAACTAGTAAAATAAGAAAAACAATCACCAAATGCCAATATAGCTGAAAAAGCAAGATCATAAAATCAAGATGGGATAAATATGGCATAAATATACAGTAATTTGCAAATAGACATCTGAACAACATGAGTCACTTAGCAAGGTGACAGCAAAGTATATTTAGAATTTATATTTAGATCAAGAGAAATCTAAACATTTAGAATTATAAGAAAAGGAATAGCACTGGTAATTGGTACCACATCGGCTAGGGAAGGATCAAGAGAAATTGTTAACACTTTCCTTTGAATATAAAAGTACATTTTAACACCTAATTACTTCTTTTTGGCTATATTAACATACAGTGTATAATAATATATAAATTATTGTCAAAAAACCGAAACTATCATCTTAGAGTCAACACTCTAGAACAACTTACATTTTATAGACAGCCAGTAATGAATTGACGGTCCAGATTAAATACATAGCAAACCGTACATCCATTAGATTAAAAATCATTAAGATCATGGATCTTAAATTTATAACAATTGATATTTTCTTAGTTGAAAATATTGGCATATAATTGGGAAACTTACACCTTAAGGAAAAAAGAAGAAAAACACTGAAATGAGATTTATGAGGAAAATAGTTGACTATATAATTGGAATAAAAAGAAACATACATAATGGGAGATCTTTGGCAATAGTAGATGAACGCAGTTCAAATGGACCTTAGAAAACCACAGAAATAGATGACACTGTCTCAAACAAGAAATCTCAAGAGCGAAAAGATGATTTGTTTTTATATTTGGAAAGAACAATCATGTGTCTTTCAAGGGATTAGGAAAAGGAGTTTAACTTGAAAATTAGCTTTTAAAATACTTAGGAGTGTTTGTGTCAAATTTCTATTGCTTGGAGGAGCACATGTGAAAATGTCTCTGTAGAATTACAGAAGAGAGTTTTGTGGAGGCAATGACCGATTCTCTCTCAAGCCAATAGTAAAGTAAACCTAGATAGATCAGTCAGTTTATGATTTAGAGTGAATTGTATTCAAGTTTTCACATACCTATAAAAGCACCTTCTGCATTTTGGTTTGCCTTTTTTCCATACACATTTCTTAATTCTCACAACTGTACCATTAATCTCATGTAAATTTACAGATTCTCTCCGTGCAAATATGGTCTCCCCTCCTATGAACTTTTCTAAAACTTTTTGGTCTTGCTGTAATTGTTCTCCTCAATGATATTTAATGATATATACATCTCAGTTTTTGAAATGCCTTTTAAAATTCTGTCAGACCATACTAAAAAGCAATTTATTGTAACAAGTTAATTCCCTAAAAATTACTTTGTTAGTTATATTCAATATGTGTGGCAAAACACCATGGTTAATACATGGATATCTAAGTTGTAGTCATATACGTAAACATTAACATATATATTTATTGATTTAAACCATATAACCCTCTATCCTCTACATTTGCCTAAAAAAGTATATTTTATTAGCTGAAAATTCTATGGGCATTGCTAATTTTATATTAAATTCTTGGTCATAAATAATGAAGTATATACTATATTCTATTAGCTACTTAATAATAATGTTGGGCTTATTATTATCTTTATTATCTTTAAATTTTATTTTTAGCTATTAGCACAAGAAATTGATATTTCCCAATTCATGGCACACTAGTATCAGTTTAGGTGAGGATCGTTTGATTTTTTTTTTAATTTACTGATTATTTTTCATCTGACATCTTTAATCATATTCTCAGTCTCACTGCCACATACATTTTAGTGTATTTAATAAATTCGCTTGCAACACAACATTTATGTATTTATTTAGTTATATGCCTTGTTAATAGATTTATATTCTGTGTATTGAAGTTTCAAATGTACTTAAAATTTTTTGCTATACAGCTCAATATATTTATTTCTGTCATGTCCATCTTTTATATTTGAGATCACTTTGGGTTTATATATGGCAATATAATTTTATTACTTCTGTTAATGCATATTATTCCATTTTGAGCTTATGATACCTTTTATTAATACAGTCCTCTTATGCAACTTAGATTGTCATTTGTTCTTCTTGGCCAACAAAATATGGCAATGAATGCTGTCCTTTATAAATCCTGTGGACCTCTGGAAAATTCTCCAGGTGTTTACTAACAAGGAGGACTGCTGGACCATAGTGTATATATAATCTCATTAAGTCCTGCAAGTGTGCTCTCAGAATGGTGCCTTATATACTTTCACCAGTAGTACAAATGTTTTCTATAGTGTGAGATGAGATCCAATGTTTTTTCACTAAAAGATGAGCCAGTTTTCCCGCATCATTTACCAAATAACCTCTCCATTTACCCACTGATTGCTGAAACCACTTTTGTCAAACCAAATTACAACATATGGACGGATGTTTTAAGACTCACTATTCTTATTTATTCAACTCTGCACTTTCACCAGTTCTTCAGTATTTTAACTGCATTGTCTTTTTCAAATGTTTCATTTTGAACTAACTTTAGAATACAGGAAAATTTGCTAAAATAGAAAAAAACTGTTTCCTTATATCTTTCTCTCAACTTCTCCTGAAGTTAACATCTCACAAAATCATAGTACAATTATCAAAAACAGGAAATTAACATGGGCACAATATCGTTATCTAGACTAATAAACCTTACTTAAGTTTGTCCTACTTTCCCACCAATGTTCTTTTTAACATGTCTTATTTTTTAAAGATTATGTCCTCTCTTCCGCATTCTCTCTCAAAATCACTTCATCTCTTCATGCATATTTATCATTTCATATTAAATTTAGAGTTAGTTGGTTATAATTTCATCCCGGTTGAATTGATTGGAATTACAATAGCATCAGATAAACTTGGGGAAATTTGACATTTTTATGATAATGACTTGTCTCATGCATAAAAATAGTGTGGTTCTTCATTATGATCATTGACTTTTTTTCTACAATAGATCTTATTGTTTTTCTCCGTAAATGTTCTATTTATCTGTTGTTGGATTTAATCCTATAGCATTTGTTTCTTTCTTGCTATTAGAAATTATATTTTACATTCTTTTTATGATTTTACTTCTATCCAGATTATGTCCACACAGACTTTAAAATTTTAACTTTTTACATGGTATCTTCACAGGCAACAAACATCTTCCCTTCTCAGGTCACAACCAGTGAGTGATCGTGGCCACGTCTTTGATCTTGATGTCTACATTTCTAAATAAGACACATCATTCCTGTTCTTCATTCCATAAGCTTAGGCACAAGTTATTTTCTAAAATAATGACTTACCTCCTTTTTCTCCAGTCCCACCACACTCTTAAATGTGAATATGTGCGTAATTTGATAGCTACACTATTATGTCTGCTTTTCAGAGTTAAACTGTGTAGAAGACTAGGATTGCTTTACCTTTTCTGCATTTTTTTTTACATCAATGGAGTACTTTTTTCATTTCCTTACTTTTCTGTGTGTCTATTCATAATTCAGCCCAATTCTCCTCCTTTCGAGATGACCATTTGCATTAGGTAATAGATTTCTTTCATCTACCAGAAGGAATGTCTCCTGCAGTTGTTTGACGGGTTCTGATCTAAAGTGATTGCTCTGTTCGCCTGGCACACAGACAGCTCTCTTCCTGGCATCTCCTTTCACTGCCCTTTTGGGACTATACCACATGCATCCTGATTTTGCTGTCTTCTTTCTTGAAAGGCTCCCTCCTTTGAATGAAGCACATCTTTCAGTAGATTTATAAGAAAGGGAGACTGTGAGGTAACTATTTACAATTTTTGTAGGTCTGGAAATATCTTAATTCCACCAACACACTTGATTGATTCCTTAGCTGGGTATAGAATATTTTGGCTGGAAATTCTTTTCCTTAAGAACTTTTAATACATGGTTTCATTGTCTTCTAGCTTTCAGAGTTGCTGTTGAAAATCTGAAGCTATTTTGATTCCTGAGTCTTTTATGTAAACTTTTCCAAGAAAATTCTCTTTACAGAAATATTTGAGCAGGAGCCTGAATAGTGTGAAGGGATGAACTAGTTCTTGAGATAGTGTGAGGGGTGGCTGTATTAGTTCCCTATGGCTCTGTAACTTATTACCGCAAACTTGGTAACCTAGAACAACATAACTTTATTTTCTTACATCTCTGGAAAAGTCTGAAGTAAATCTTACAGGGCTAAAATCAAGGGCTGGTTCCCATCTGGAGGCTCCAGGGGAAAATCCATTCCTTGTCTCTTTCAGTCTCTGGTGCCTGTCAGTGTTCTTTGGTTTGTAGCCACATCAATCCAATTTCTGCTTCTGTGGGCACATTGCCTTTACTTCTTTTCTTTTTTTTTTTTTTTTTGGAATCAGAGTATAATTGCTTTACAGTGTTGTGTTAGTTTCTGCTGTTAGTTTCTAGCCTCCCTCACCACCCCCCATCCCACCCCTTTAGTTCATCACAGAGCACCAAGCTGATCTCCTTGTGCTATGCAGCTGGCTCCCACTAGCTATCTATTCTACACACGCATGAGGAATTCTCTTCTGTAGTCAAGTCTCCCTCAGCCACCCTCTTAAAAGGACAGTTGTTATTGCATTGTATTACATTGGAACAACTTGGAAGATCCAAGATAATCTTACTATTTAAAACTTCTTTAGGGATTCCCTGGTGGCTCAGTGGTTGAGAGTCCGCCTACCGATGCAGGGAACACGGGTTTGTGCCCTGGTCCGGGAAGATCCCACATCCCACATGCCGCGGAGCGGCTGGGCCCGTGAGCCATGGCCGCTGAGCCTGCACGTCCAGAGCCTGTGCTCCGCAACGGGAGAGACCACAACAGTGAGAGGCCCACGTACCGCAAACAAACAAAAAAAACTTCTTTAAAAAAAAATCTATTAAGTCCCTTTTACCATGTAATGTATCATATTCATAGTTTCTGGGGAATCAGATACTGAAATATTTAGGGGACAATTTTTCAACTTACCACAGTGGCCCATCAGAAAAGAGAGATAATCAAAGCAAAGATTTTTCTTTTTAATGCATTGAGTTTGGCTAAAATTTAGCATGCTATGGAAGGGTAGAACATGAGAGTAGAGTAGGAGGTGAGCATTGACTTTGTGCATGGTGTTGAAATTCACTTAGGATTCACATAGAGTAAATGAATATTTTCCTTAAACTCAACGATAAAATAACTCTTCTTTTGGAAAGTACAGGTACTGGCTGGTTTAGGTCTCCATGTATTGCTCTTAACAGCCATTATCATAAGAAGTGGAGGACTTAAGGTTTTTAGGGAACAAACAATACTACTGATTACAATAACAACGAAAGCTAATACTTATGGTTTATTTCCTCCATGAAAAGCTATTCAGTGAGTATTTTACCTTTCATTCAGTTTTTACAACAATCTCATTATTATCCTCTCCATGCTCTAGATGATGTGTTATATAACTGGACCAGGGTTATATTCTGGTCTGCATTTAGAGTTGGAATTCAGACTCAATTTCTTCTGAAGCCAGTTGGAAAGATCCCCAAACATACCCTGAGGAAAAAAATATGGGAGAAAAATCTTTCCCCTTGTAGCTCCTTTACTGTAGTGCATGTCTCAGTAAGGAGAAAAGAATGTTTCTACCATGTTTCTACCATGTTTGATTCAAGAATGCAATGCAATTAATACAAAATAAATAGTACTTTTAAAAGAATAGAACATAATTAAAATATACTAATTATAAATTTCACAATACCCTAGTTTTCCCTAAGCATGTTTAATTGACAAATGTCAATGATTACCACTTGGAGTGATTTGATCTTCAAATATTGAGAATTTTTGCATGACTTAGGTCATAGTTTCCTAATTAGTGAGACTCCATATTTAAATTCCAAAGAATAGAGTAACTTCTGCGCTTTACAACCCTGGAAGGCTCTGCCAAAATACATTTTGGCTGTGAAATGCAGTTTTGTTTTATTTCCCTAGATGCAGGTCAGGAAAATACAAAAGCAATCCTCTTTACTTCATGATTCTATGCTTCCCAATAGAAAAGACATTAGGTTTTAATTATTGTTCTTCAACTGTTCAAGGCAAGTTAATTAATTTGTGGAATTTAAAATGTTATAAATTCTGCAACAATACAAATGCCTATAGCTTTGGTAAAGCTGAGAACATTGATAGGGTGTCGGTTTCCTAAGTTTAATTTTCTCTTTTACAATAAATTGATCCTCATTTAGTGGGCAGGGGAGTTTTTGCAGTGCTGTTCAAATAAATTCATCTGCTTTTGGTTTGGGGCCACTTTATTCTTTGCACTTATAATTTTCGTTAGTATGTAGTTCTGTGTCCAAATGGCTGGATCAAATCACTGAATGCTGACACAGACCCCTCCATGTATATATACCAATTTGGTTCATTGTCTCTCTTTTTACACACATCTGAATAATAGAGTATATTTCCCCTCCCCCATTTGGGTGTTAGTGGACTTGTGTCTTTATTCTTCTATTATCACCACTCCACACATTCTTCTTGATAGACTCTATCTTTGCCCCTGGCTTCAACTGTCACTTATATACTGACATTTGTTCTTAATCCACACTTCCTTTCTGAGATGCAGGGTAATAGACCCAACTTCCTCTTGGGCATCATTATTAGGTGGTCTCTTAGATATCTTAAGTTCAACATGCTCACAACCCAACAAACCATTCTTTCCAATCCTCACTCATAACCTGAACATTTTAATATATTTTTTCCAGTAAATGGCATGTCTGTGTACATGGGTATCTCAGCTTTTTATGGTTTGCCTAGCTGTCTTCTTTCTCAGGGATTCTCCATTTGGACTGCTCTTTAAAATCACCTAGGGAATTTTATGTAACATTATAGCTGAACCCCACAGCAAAGATTCTGATTTAATGCTTCCGGGTGAGGCTAGGGCATTCATGTTTCTTAAAAGCTGACCAGGTGATTAATTGCAGTCAGGGTTAGGAATCAGAGCTCCATCTCATCCAAACTTCATCAGTTTACCAAATCTGTAGGTCACTGGTTCACAACCTTGGCTAGACCCGGCAATTCTCTGGGGAACCTGGAAAATACACTGTTATCTGAATCTCACCCATTTCCCACCCAAGGCTAGGAACTAATCCCATTGACACTAGCTCAGATATATGATCCCTGACAATCCTATTTTAACCCAGACTTGTTGCCTTGGTTCAACCATATAAATTCTCATACAGTTACTGTAAGTTATTTCCCTTCAATACCACCTCCTCTCTGCTGCTGAAGTGATGCTCCTAAAACACAAATTTGACTATGGTCCTCCTCTTTGTCCTAAAATTCTCTTTCAGAGAACCATTTGGCCTCTGTAGCATCCTGGAAATGTGTTTCTCATAAACCAGTTTTACCAACACAAAAACTGATGCTCATGGATTTTTTAATAACTTGCCCATGATCATAGAAACAAAGAGTGGTAGGGCTGGTACTTGGGCATGGGTATGAATGACTCTAAACCCCATATATTTTCCATAGTTGATATTGCTAATTAAATGAAATAGTCCCATAAATAAAATTTGAGTCTCCTGTGAAAACGGCATTTTCAATAAAGTGAATGGCTGTTAATAATAGAGAAAAAAGAATAAGAGTGACAAAACAGCAACAACACACCAACTACAAATGACTTAACTGCATATTTCTGTACAATTTATATAAGTAATAAAACTATTAAGCATAAACTGTTAAAAATGGCTTATACCACCTGGACCATTGTTATTCCACAAGAATCATGGCAGTCACTTTAAGTGTTTCGGCTAGACCGATTTTGCAAACAGTTCTTAGTGGTTGAACTGAAACTGTTCAAAAAAAATATCTAGTCAGTAAGATTAATCGTTTCACACTCTACCTGCACAAAAAAGCAGACAAAGAAGTCAAACATCTGTGACTCCAGATGATGAAAATTTAGAACCCTTCTCCTTTCTGGATTGTGTAATATTTAGAATCTCAAAGGACAGCAGTATTGCTCTAAAGATTGTCCTCATTATGCATATGTCAAGCTAATGTAATGCTTCTGAATACAGAGCTTGAAAACACTCTCTGAGAAAACAAAAGACTATAAGAACCTATATTGTATTTCATAAAATTAGGATAAAGGATCATCTCCGTCTATCTATTCATCTATTATCTATCTCTTTCTAATATAATATAATTTATTACATTTTCAAAGTATCACTGTGAAATAAATGTCACAGGATTTAAACTTTCATCCTTTTCAAACGAACAACAACAACAAAGAAAGAGAGCTGTAATTCTGAATGGCTGGTCTCCCCTGGTGGCGCAGTTGTTGAGAATCTGCCTGCTAATGCAAGGAATACGGGTTCGAGCCCTGGTCTGGGAGGATCCCGCATGCAGTGGAGCAACTAGGCCCGTGAGCCACAACTACTGAGTCCGCGCATCTGGAGCCTGTGCTCCGCAACAAGAGAGGCCACCATAGTGAGAGGCCCACGCACCGCGATGAAGAGTGGCCCCGGCTCGCCGCAACGAGAGAAAGCCTCGCACAGAAACGAAGACCGAACACAGCCAAAATAAATAAATTAATAAACTCCTACCCGCAACATCTTCTATAAAAAAACAAACAAAAAACAAAACAAAACAAGAGAGCTTATGTTTTCCTAGGAGAAGAAAGAAGATGGAGTTATAGGCATGCTTCAAAATTTATGGAGAGTGATAATCAAGGTGGAAACTAAAATTAAACTGGGTGCAAACATCACTGAATGGCTGGTGATCTGTAAGAAAACTTTGAAATATTTTATTGATTTTCATAATTTTCTTTTACTTCTCTTCTTCCTTCTCTATTATTTCCTTCTCAAAATTGCAAAGTAGACAAACTGTGTCCCTCTTACTTCTCTCTATGATACCTGAATTTCTTCCAACTTTCCTCTTCTTTGCCTTCTACCTAAAAGCCACATCCTTTATCCCACACCCCGCTGGTTTAATGAGTTTCACACACCCAGACACACTGCCCTTCATTTAAACTGCCAAGTCCTCAAGTATTCCTTCTTTCCTCTCAATCAAAATTCTCATGTTTTGAGATTAATTATAATTTTTATTACATACAAACACACACACTCGAAAGACAATAGAGTTTTTTTGTATTTGTTTTTTTTTTTTTTTCGGTACGTGGGCCTCTCACTGTTGCAGCCTCTCCCGTTGCGGAGCACAGGCTCCGGACGCGCAGGCTCAGTGGCCATGGCTCACGGGCCCAGCCGCTCCGCGGCATGTGGGATCCTCCCAGATCGGGGCACGAACCCGTGTCCCCTGCTTCGGCAGGCGGACTCCCAACCACTGCGCCACCAGGGAAGCCCAAGACAATAACAATAAGGTCAGAAGTATTTGCTGGGTTAGTCTACCTTCATTCCTTCTCCTCTCAACAACTTCAAATAATATGTTTGGAAATTTTGAAGCACAGTAAAAATATCTTCAAGAAAAATATCCAAATCTTTCACCTTTGCTCATTCAATTCAACACTTACTAGAGTGTCAGAATGTAACAGGGCAATCTGAGGACAGAAAGATGAACGTTAGGAATATTTCTTCTCTAAAATAATTCATGATTGTACAGAATCTAGAAGCAGACAAATCGTTCATGTCCGTCTTTGAACAGATAGTGTATTGTCTGCGTGAAATTGTGCATGCAATCACTTACCATCAGTAGGCAGAATGCTAAACTCTATACAAATAGATTTAGGAGGTTAGAGGGTGCTTATATCTCTTGGGAAGAATAGATTTTAGGAGAGTTAACTGCTGCTGTTTTTTATAGATTTTATTTTTTAAAGCAGTTTGATGTTTATAGCAAAAGCTGAACAGAAAGGAGAGATTTCTCATATACCCGCCCACGACCTCAAGCATGTGTGGTCTCCCCCACTACCAACATTCGCCACCTGAATGGCACATTTTCTCTAACTGATGAATCTACATTGACACATCATTATCAGCGAAAATGCAGTTTACATTGAGGTTCAGTCTTGCTGTTAGTGTTGTACATGCTGTGGGTTTTGACAAATGCCTAATGACAAGTATCCACTGTTATAGTATCATACAGAGTAGTTTCACTGCCCCTCCCCCAATTCTCTGTGCTCTGCTGATTCATTCCTCTCCTCCCTCCCCTCTAACCTCTTGAAATCATTGATTTTTACTATCTCTATTTTTTAACCTGTTCCATAATGTCATACAGTTGGAATCACACAGTATATAGCCTTTTCAGATTGGCTTTTTCACTTAGTAATAGGGATTTAAGGTTTCTCCATGTCTTTTGATGGTTGGATAAACCTTTTCTTTTTAATATTGAATAATATTCCATTGTCTGGTTGTACCACAGTTTATTTATCCATTTATCTACTGAATGACATCTTGGTTGCTTTTAAGTTTTGGCAGTTATGAATAAAGCTGCTATATACATCCTTGCACAGCTTTTTTTTTTTTTTTTTTTTGCGGTATGTGGGCCTCTCACTGTTGTGGCCTCTCCCGATGCGGAGCACAGGCTCCGGACGCACAGGTTCAGTGGCCATGGCTCACGGGCCCAGCCGCTCTGCAGCATGTGGGATCTTCCTGGACCGGGGCACGAACTCGTGTCCCCTGCATTGGCAGGCGGACTCTCAACCTCTGCGCCACCAGGGAAGCTCCTTGTGCAGCTTTTTGAGTGGACATACATTTTTCAATTCATTTGGGTACCAAAGAGTATGATTGCTAAATGTTATAGTAAGGGTATGTTTAATTTTGTAAGAAATGGCCACATTATCTTCCGCAGTGGCTGTGCCATTCTGCGTTCCCACCAGCAGTGAAAGAGAGTTCCTGCTGCTTCACATCCTCACAAGGACTTGGTGTTAGCAGTTTTGATTTTGGCCATTCTAATAGGTGTGTAGTGGCAACTGATGTTATTTTGAAGTAAAATTATAGACATTTCATTCAGCAGCCATTTCTTGAATAACTACCCTGTGCAAGAATATGTTGAGAGGTGTTTTGTTTATTTGTTTGTTTTATAAATTTATTTATTTATTTTGGCTGCGTTGGGTCTTCATTGCTGCCCGTGGGTTTTCTCTAGTTGTGGCGAGTGGGGGCTACTCTTCATTGCGTTGCACAGGCTTCTCATTGTGGTGGCTTCTCTTGTTGTGGAGCATGGAATCTAGGCACGCATGCTTTAGTAGTTGGGACACTCGGGCTCAGTAGTAGTGGCCCGTGGGCTCAGTGGTTGTGGTGCACTGCAAAGGGCTTTCCTACATGCCAGATCTGTTACTGCTCTACCCATGTCCTTCAGAATCCTTTATAGTTTGTGTGCACCTCTTTCACCTCCAGTCTGTATATCTTTGTTGGAGTTAAGCTCTCAGATTTCTGAAGCCTACTTTGCCCTGGTGCACGGAAAGGCCAGGACTGCTGAGCATTCTACATTCTCCCCAGGGACACCTCTTTACCAGTGGCTGACAGTAGTAGGAGTGGAAGCTCTCTAGCCCCCTTGTGCTCAAGTGCAGACACTGCTCTGGAAAGTTATTCTGCAGGACTGAGAGAAAAATGCCCTCTGACACTTTCACTGATTGATAAACTTTTTGTGTCCCTCTTCCCTTCTCCCTTGTCAGTTTTTCTTGGAACACTTCTGATTAAATCTTGTTCATGAAAATCTTTCTCTCAGAGTCTGTTTCTGGGAAACCCAATTTAAAAGGGTCGTGATAGATTGGATTGTATGGTTATGTGAATTACACCTTGAATTTCAACAAATCAGTCAGTAAAATTAACACTAATTCTTTTCTATTCAATTCATCAGCTTCAAATTGTCATCTAAATCTTCTGATCTCATAACATTATATAGACATTTGTGGACAGCTTAAAAATATCTTAGCAGGGTAAATGAAACTTTTGCATTTGCACGCGTAATTTTTTCTTATATATTTAAAAATCTAATTGCTGTCAATGCTAGCCTTGCTTCTTTAGTCTACAGGAGCTTTTGAGCTAAGTAATCTTTAGGGAAACAAATACATAACTATCAATGTTTATAATTTGAAGAAAAGTTCAATCTATCCAAGTGGCCAAAATGTAGTTCACAAACCAGTAGTTTATGCAATAAAAGTTAATCATTAGTATGGAAAAGGAAATATTATACATTTATAGTGGAGCAAACTGGCAAACACTACTTTAATATGTGCTCAAGGTTAAAGAGGCCATAAGCCATGTTGATATTGTATACTCTGCTAAAATGTGATGAGAAAGGCACTTTACCTTTGTGGTATTCTTTTAAAAATATATAACTCCATCCACATTTCAGATACAAACTACTATGTTTAAAGTAGATAAGCAACAAGGATATACTGTACAGTACGGGGAATTATAGCCATTCTCTTCTAATAACCTACAATGAAGTATAATCTGCAAAAATACTGAATCACTATGCTGTACACCTGAAACTAACAATATTGTAAATCAAATATACTTCAATAAAAATATTAAAAAAATAAATGTGGTCATAGCTTTTGACCCAGAAAAAAATATATATATATATATCCAGTAAAATCATAATAACTACAATTATCAACTTTCTCTTAGGCAAAAAGAAAAATGCAAATTGAAACACATTCTGCCAATTTCCTGACTAGTACCTTTCAGAACCTTGAGGTCATCAAAAACAAGGGAAATTTAAGAAACCTGTTCCAGACCAGAGGAGCCTATGGAGATGTGATAACTGAATGTCACGTGGGATCTTGCAATAGAAAATAGACATCAGCAGAAAAACGGGAGAAGTCTGAATAAAACCTAGCGTTCAGTTACTAGTATTTTACCAATGTTAGTTTCTTACTTTTGACAAATATATCGCAGTAATGTAAGATGATAATATTAGGAAGAATCGAATAAAATGTATCTGGGATTTCTATGGATTACCTTTGTCAATATCTATAAATCTAAAATTGATCCAAAACAAGAAAATTTTAAATGAGTCAGTAATACCACAGGTGCCCTGTAAAATGTCATTGCCAAGTTCTCCAACTGATCTTAAGGAGGAAAAAAAAATACAGGTTTATTTCATTAGGAATGTGTGATGGGGAGAGGGAAGGAGGTGTAGAGTTATGATAAATCTTAAATGAATTAAGCAGAACCTAGACTTTTGCTAATTTGTCTAAGTAAATGGTTGTAAGGGACACCGTATGAGGAGATATTGGAAATAAATTAAAATGGAGGACTACTGACTATGAGGGTTTGCTTATACTCATTTCTGGAAAAAAATTATGTCTACTTATATGCTTTAAGCAAGGTTAGAAATAAAACCCAGAGAGAACCTAGAATTTACATTGGATTTCAACAGCATAAATATTTTAATATAAGTGTTTTCCAAATACTGAATTTGTTATTTATCTGAGATTTAACTGGGCATCTTGTATTTTATCTGGCAAACTTGCATAGAGAGGACCCTCAGGGCCCATGGCGGACTGCCTGTGTCAATATAACCACAAGTAAAAGTAATATACATTCTACTGGGAGAGATAGCTATGTATTTAGGAACTTGAAAGCATGATACATGTGAAAGATTCCAAAGTAGGAATTTAAAATACTTTGAAATCTTTCAGAAATCTTTCAAATTTAATTAGAATTCAGGGAATTAAAGAGGCCCAATGGAAGAGATGGTATTTGTACTGGGTTTCTAAAGGAAAGTAGAAGGTATGAAAATTGAGAGATAGGTATTTCAAGATATTATCAACAGTATGAGAAAATTACACAAATTCACACAGAAAGTGTTCATGATTGCATAGCAGATGAAATTGTCTATTCTTGGGACTGGGGAAACTGCTTCTGGATAAAACAAACAAACAAAAGCCTTATCCTCTTAGAGTTTAAATTCAAATGGAGAGAAGGGAACCAAACCCCATCAAATAATTGATAAGGATTAAAAAAATGTAAAATAAGCGTTCTATAAAACACAGAGCTAAGGGAGATTCAGAATGATGGGAGAGGTGTTCAATTTTATATAAAATTATCACAGGTAAGGTACCATTTGAGCAGACATTTGAAGGAAAAGAAAGGAAATTATTCAGCTCTTTAGGGGAAGAATGTCTCAGGCAGAGGGGAAAGCAAGTCCAAGAGCTTGGAATCAGGAGCACGTGTGTGATTAAAAGAAAGCGACCAGTAGCGCTAGAGCAAAGATAGTAAACGAGGAGACAGGAGCTATGAGAAGAGTACATGAGTCCAATCATGTAAGTCTCTCTGGTCCATGAGGAGTTGGAACGTTCTTGGAGTTCTCTGAGCAGAACTGACATTTGATTTGGTTTATAAAGGAATAAGCAGCCCTTGCTTAGGTGTTTGACTCTACAGTGACAAAGGTGGAAACTGAACAGCCAAAGAGGAAGCCATCCTGGTGTTTCCACTGAGATCAACCAATGAGGATGCTGTCAATGGTGTTTCCAATGAAGACAGCCAATGAGGAAGTTTTGTGGTGTTTCCACTGAGATCAAGCTGTAAGGAAGCTGTCATGATGCTTCCAATGAGAAGCAGTGGGCTCAGATTGCAGGATTTATAGCAAAGGTGGGGCACTTAGGATTTGTTCATGGATCAGAAGTGAAAGAAGCTGAGAACTCAGGATGACTTCAAATCATAAAGTCATAAATTAGCAAGAGATGTTGGAAAATAATAATTGATACTGTTAAGCAAATGAGTGATGAAATGAAGAGAGTGAAAAGAATAAATAAAGGTTGTTACTAAATAATGGATGACTTTTTAAATGTTGGATTGAGAAGATTGGGACTTGATTTTGTAGATCTTAGGGAATCACAAAAGGTTTTTTGAGCAGAGGAATATCATGGCTATATATGATGTATAATACATGATAATATACAATATAATGCAACACTTAATATAAATTGCCTCATCTTTGTTGGACTTGAAGTGGAAAAGTTTGATTTATCATTCTTCTTGATTCATGGCATATTGATTTATACAAACCCCTCACTAATTTTATTTACCCCCCTATATAGCACACCCAGCCTACTTCCTTTCACCACAAAACTCTCAGAAGAAATTGTCTTACACTCTTAAAAAATTTGGAAGTCAAGGCTGCAACATTCTCCTTTTCCCTTTCTCTCTCCCTTCCTTCTCTCCTTCCTCTAAAGCATTCTGTATTATTAGTAAATGTATGGAGAACTGGTGTTCTCATACACTGACTGCAAGAATATTAAAAGGTATGATTTTTGTTGAAGCTAAACTGGCATGATTCACAAGAAATTAAAAATACGCATACTCTTTGAACTACAAAGATTGATTTAGAAACACAACTTATAGAAATAAATACACAAGCTCAATGAGAAACAAAGAAATAATGCAATTCAGAGGCTACTTTAATAGTGGATAACAGTAGAGACAAATATTCTAAGTAATCTGTTAAGGCAGAAAATAGAAATTTATCAATAATCAAAAACAATGCTACTCATGAAAAACACAGCAACTTGAAATATTTTTAATCATGTTCAAAGAAACAAATGTGATTTTTCAACATAAGTATTTAATTCCTTTGTGTATCAGAAGAAAGAAAAGTGGCCGATTCATTGGAAGAATGTTCCCTGTAATTTTTCTTTGTGGCAAACATTTTTAAGCATTGTGGGAGACTAGTGATATTAGCTCTAGATAATGGATTACTACAGTTAAAGCAAATGAAGAAGATTTTGCCAAAGGCAAAATACAACATGTTCCCACAACAGTTATAGTTCCAACAGGGCCATTTGGGTGGAACTTCATGGTATTATGAGAGCTGTTTTTAATACAGTAACAAATACTAAGCACTTATAGAATGCTTACCCTTAATTAAAGTGAATTTCGCCTGAAGATAGATTATAATGTATTTGTTATTTCACTTGTCACAGTTAAATAGATACATAGCTTAAATATATGGTGATTAGCAATCACTTCTATTTCCTCATAAGGTACATGCTTTGGGTTTTTTTTATCAAATATATATAACAGCCATCCTATTGGGATATTTTGAGGATTTTTTATTCGGGAAAGTATAGTGATGACTGATAGTAAATTTAAATAAATAAGGAAACCAATCAACCAATCTACTGTTAAAACTACATTGCTTTTTAAAAATCCAGCATGAGTATCCATCTGAAATTTTCACATCATCAAAGACCTAGTTTGTCACACTTCATAAAGCCAAAGAACAAATGCTCTCTCTTTAAACAATCTTTTACTTTATTTTCAGTAACTGATTTTTCCTCTCACATTCAATTTACTCTTGAGAGAAAAGAAGATTAGAGAAGAGTTTGCTTGCTTTCAACACCTTGTAATGGTACTGGTTAATATCATTTTGTGTTTTTAGCTACCATTTTTTGTTTACTTCTTTGGGGAAATAATCTTAGGGAAGCAGTAAGTGTATGGAGAATTGGTGTTCTCCAATTATAGAATAGATAATAGAATATTAGATTTATTTATTTATTCTAATATTTAGAATATTAGAAATCTAATATTCTAATAATAGGATATTATTAGAATATATATAGAATATATATTCTAATAATAGAATATTAGATTTCATTCTAATATTCAAAGTTTGTGTTATTTAAAAGTGTTCATGTAAAGAATATGAACCAAATATGAACATAGAATAAAGAGGAATTGTATGTATTTTACAAAAACAAGGCTTAAATGCAAAATATCTAAATTATTTGAAAAACAGTACGATGCTGGGAAGTAGAATTCTGTGGACCTTTTGTTCTCCAACAAGGGACTGGTTAAGCTACTTCTTGGGTTTTGTGTTAATGAATCAGCTATGGTGACCTTTGTTCCCAGGTAGGATACTAGCTAAATGGTTCCATGGAACATATTCTACTAGTGATCCGTCTTGCCTGTTGCTTCCAGACTAAAGAATTTAGTAAGAAATTTAATTAGTAAGCACAAATTAGTTTTGTGTGTTATACTTAATTTTTACTAGTCTATAAATGTATTCACGTCCTGCCAAATTAACTGCTCTATACTGATGGCATATTGTTAAACACTGTTATAAATTTTACTTTAAAAAGTCAATATGTTTAAGAAATTGTTTATGTCTTTAATGTTTTCTGGATGCAGCATCAATAATTATTCATGTATCAGATAAATTGAAAGAGTAAGTAGATTTTAAAATAGGAATTAAAATGGAGGAATAATCAAGTAAATAGGAGGAAAATGAGTCTTTTACATTTCAGAATGCAGGGTTAAGCCATGTCTGTAGATATGGTCTTAGCTAGTATCAAGAGAAGTTTAGATTTCAAGTAACATTGTAGGCCCTTAAATACCTTAGGATTACTGGAATATTGATTATTTCTCAACAAAGTTTTTTAAAAGGAAGTACCTCAGCTTAAAAATGAATACAGTTGGATTTTAAAGTTCATAAACATAATCAGTATTTTTTGAGATGTTTATGTACTAGCTTGAAAATTAGAAAAAAATAGGCTTAATGTGTTTAGAATTCCAATGTGTCATCTTATGAAGTACAAGTTTGACTTTAGGTCATTTTATTTCCTTCCTTATTTTAGAACAAGCTGAATAGAAACATCTTTGCCTTTGCTCATGAAATCCCACAAAATCAACTCTCTTGCCTTGAGGCTAATTAGAGCTGTGTCATTACAACATTAACCCAATCAATATTTTACAATGAGAAATTTTCCTTTCAATTTTTCACATTGTCTATTAAAATTTTGGACAGACGATGTAATAATGTCTTATTAAGTAACTTGATCACTGATTTACGATTTTCTTTTAACAGCCCATAGGACATATTGCTTTATGTACTGAGAACGCAGAAATCTCCTGTCCTCAAAGAAGTCCTAATCACATGAGGGATATATATCATAATAAGTCATTTTATAAGAGGCTGGAGTTAATATGTAATATTTCTTAAAACTGTAAGGCATTCAATGACACTCTACTTTGCCCTATTGTGTTAATCAATCAGCTCAAAATATTTGTGAGTCTATGATTTCCTCAGAGTGATATGTAAACAGTAGTCCTTTTTATATTCAATTTATAAATGAGGAAATAAAGACATATACATACAACATAAATATATAAACATAAAAATAAAATATATAAAATATTAAAATTATATATATGTTGTATATACACACTTGTCTTTTTAGCAGTTTCTGAATGACAGCAACACAACCAAAAGTGAAGACCTTCAAATACTAAAATAACACTTCTTTGTTTTAGAAAACATATAAAAATTGCATAATCTTCTGAATTTTGAATGATTTATTCTAATCAATTTTATTGATTTCACTAAAGAAGGAAAAATTTATTGTTTTCATACCTATGATCCTTCAAGTTTCTATTTGTATTCTAAGTATTTTTCTCATAATTCCCTAGAGTATAACTTTAAGAAGTACTTGTTCAGGCCCAAGTGATTATTGTTTTGGAATCCATGCCTCTATACATTCTGATAGATAAATGAGAAGAAACACAGATATTTTTACTAAGTCATTTTAAGAAACTTTGTTTTTTTATTTCTATAGATGTAAAGATATAATAAATTGCCTGAAGAAATATTCAAATTCTTCAATAATCTTTCATAGTCTGTTCCAAGTGTCGATACTGTGTGTGGAGAACTTGGTATTTTCAGAATCTTCCCAACAATGGTCTTTAGTCATTGGCCATTATAATTTTAAGACATCTCATGTATACAAGGCATAATCTTAAATGCAGAAAGTCCGAGAGAATGTGGAGATTCTTTTTAAAAAATTTAATACGTGTGTGTGTGTGTGTGTGTGTGTATGTTTATTGTATAAATGCAAGTAGATGTCTGGTAAGTACCCTTATTGAAGAAGGGCACCAAATAGATAGATACCTTGTATTTTTCTTTCTTTTTTTTTTTTAACAAAATTACCTCAAATTTTTATTAAAAAGAAAACAAATAGACATTTCAAAGAAGACAAATTCATGTCTAATGAAGCACAACAAATGGCTTTTCTTCTTTCGCTCCGAGTGATATGTATTTAAATATATAAATTCTGGGGGAACATTTATACTTTCTATTTCGTTAGTGCAATGAAAAGAGAAAAGGACCCTGATAGTTACATTTTTTATTTTTATGCATTTTCTAACTTAGCTGGCTCTAACTTTCAGTGCCTAAGCATCATTGTTATTGAGCAGGCTACTGCAATGAAGGTGACCTAGGTTCTGGAGGAATTTCAAGGCTCTGTTTCATGGGCAACTGGAGATAGTGAAGGTTGCTATGTTAATGTAATTGATATTCAAGGGGGTAGGTATATTCATGGCTTTTAGAATAGCATTTCTTGCTGTTGGACTGTGGGAGAATTCAGCCTTAGAGAGCAGAATATTGTCATCAGGGAGTATGGGCAGCCTTGACTTAAGTGAGATCCAAGCAACTGGATTCCTGAAGCCAATGCATGTGTTCTTGTCATGTATTTTTTTGTACCATATGTTCTATGATGCAGTACTCTCTGAAAACATCACATGTAAGTTGCATACATTGATTCTGATTTTTCCCCCTCTTGGTAGTAAGTCAGACACTCAGGGAGGTATTTGTTTTTCAGATGAGGCTATATCATATTGATATGACTAAAAGTATCTGGTCACATCCAGAAAATATCAACAGTACATAGCGGCTTTGAGAGTAAAGGTGAAATAAGGAAAAAACCAGACTGTGCTCCTTTCTAACCTTATATTTTCACTTCATCCTTCTCTGTGCCTGGGATGGTGTCCGGCTCATGATTAAGGTTAAGTAAATATATTTCGACTGATTGAATAGATATTCGATACATTCATGTAGAATGAAGGAATGAATGAATACATAAATAAATCTTTCCTTCTGTGTGGATCTAACCCTAGAAATGAATACTTTGTTACATAAAAAGTAAAAGGGGATAGAAATGAGGAACTTCCTGTAAGAAAGATTTTATTTGTGCTAGGAAGGTTTCATAGTTAAGAGGTATGGGATAGAAAAATTTCCCTTTCCATCATTCAGCTTTATTCCATCCCATATAGGTCTTATTAACAAACTAAAAAACCATCACTATGTATGTTGTTCTGTGGATAAACAAGATTATTAAAGTATCAGTCTCAAGAAATATTGTAATAAATATTCTTACTAATAACCTCTAAGAAGTAGTTGATCATTTATCAGTAAAACATTTTTATTGTATTACATAGGAGAAAAATAAACATATAAAAGTAATAATTAAATGGTCTTTAGAAATCAGAAATACTCTCCCGAAGAATTCATTGAAGACAGTATTGGAAAACATTAGAAAAAATTAAAAAGTGTGCTACATATGAGAATGGAAAAAAATATTCCCAATGACAATCTAATAGAGAAAATAATTAGCTTGAAATATAAGGACCCTATGTCATACAATTTTATGAGTCACTAAAATACTGCATCTATGAAAAACAAAAGAACAAAAAATAAATGAATAAAAGGAGATTGTAGAACAGGGAAGATGGTATGAAAATACCCAGTGGTACTTATTATTCCCTGCTTAGGTGGAGAATTCTCTGCCCTTATTAGAGGGTGGAGTATGATAGAAGGAGCTCTGAGACTGTGCCCCACCTCATTTCCCACTTCCAACCCTTAACTGTGTGTTCTTGGCTTTACTTAAATTTTCTAAGCCTCAGTTTCCACTTATATACATTAAGAATATAATAATATATATAATATAAGGCTACTGTAAAATTTTATCATTGATTCCTAATAACAAAAATGTTTAGCATCGTGATTATGTTCAACAAATATTAAATACCTATATTTTTATCATTTTGAAAGCATATGGGAAGACACTGATTATGGAAACAAAAGTTTTTTGAGAAAACATCAAATATGATTAGACTTAGGACAAAGTGAACTTTGACCTTATATTGGAGAAATTGCAAATATTTAACTCTGAAACTAATAATAAAAATAAGGTGATAATTTTTTCACGATTAGTATACATTTTAAGATACTATTCGTTTTTTCTCTGTATCTACCCTACAACAAGCAATAAGTGATCATGGCAAATTAATGTTGAACACACAAAGAATAGCTTGATTGCCAGGTTAGTAGACATTATATAAAACTCATATTAAAGTTTTAGAAAAGTCATAATTTTAGAAATTAGATTTTCACATTTCTAAGCATAATATAATGATGGTAGTAATAATAATAATATCTAACACTTACATAACAATTACTCTATACCATGAATTCTTCTGAACCCCTTATTGATACTGTCTGAAAGACAAGAGACAGATTCAAATGTTATCTGTCTTGAATTCATAAACTACTTCATAGATTGCAATTCTCAATGTTGTTCAGACTTTATACAGTTTCAAGAGAAATTAAAGATAAGTAAATATGGCTTACAGAAAATGCACAGAAATGCTTTCAGGTATGCACACAGGGCAGGACAAGGTAAGGAAATACAAGACTCAGTAAAAATTAATAGTATAAAGTAGCCAACATTGCTGTGGATTATATGGCCTTGAGAGCCCAAATAATTCCTTTCAAGTCAAATCTTGTGGTAATTTGCATGGCTTCCTTCAAAGACTAATTAGTTTAACAAGAAACAGGACAACTCAGAGCTAAAGTACGAGTCAACATACTGTTTCATTCTATCTTGGACTCAATGCTCATATCCTCTTTGTTAAAGGATTAGTGGAGAGTTGAAAACAAATACATATTTTATGGGTTTTTTCCAAACTGACTTTTGGAAGTGTCCAGTTCTAAAAACTATTATTAAGGGGATATAGAATGTATAAAATAGCATTGTATAGAGAACTAATTGTCATTTTTCTTGTAATTATGATAGTGGGCACCCTGGTTCAATTTTCACTGGATATTATGTTGATCAATAATACTTTTCAGGATGTTTTGGATACAGGCGTTTTATATGCTGGATTAGGAAGCTGAAGAAAGAGAAAGAAAAAAAGAAAGGAAGAAAGAAAGAAAGAAAGAAAGAAAGAAAGAAAGAAAGAAAGAAAGAAAGAAAGAAAGAAAGAAAGAAAGGAAGGAAGGAAGGAAGGAAGAAAGAAAGGAAGGAAGGAAGGAAGGGAAGGAGGGTGGGGGAAGGAAAGATAGGAGGGAAGGAGGAAGGAAGAAAAGAAGGAAGGAAAGGAGAGAGGGAGGGAGGAAGAATAAAGAGAAAGAAACAATAGGTTGAAACAAGAATTCACCTAGTGGATTTACCAGGCATACCATAGAATTTGTTTCCAGACAAACGACATATTTTGAGAAACTCATTCTGAAAAAATTTCAATGATTTTTGGTGTCTTCCTCCATTAAGTCACAGCCATCTGTTGCTCTGTGGCAGTGTGATGCACATCCTCTGATGAATGCCTCACCAATTCAAATCTTTCACTGTTTTTATCAGTTGAATTTTGAAGTGGGATCATAATTCTTCTTATGATCATCTTGCTTCTTTGGCAAAGGATGAGTTCTTGATTCACAAATTTCAATTCCTAGCGGAGAAAATCTGACTCTGTTTCTGTATTGATGATTTGCCCCCAGACAGCCTCAAGGGTCTTGGGATTCTAACCTGTGCTCACCCTCTACCACCTTCTCAGTCCTATTGTGACAAAGGCTTGGGAGCTGCTGGCTTTCACTGTTGTCACTGACTTATATTCTTTGGCAAACTCAGAGTCTGGGAGTAGCGCTTACCTTCATCCATGAAAAGCACTGCTTTTATCACCTGGGCAGAAATCTATTAGAATATACTCGTAGCACTTTAATTAAGTAGACTTGAAAAACATCACCTTCCAAAAATATAACTAAAAAGCTAATAAATCACTGCTGTCACTTCTTAACAAAATATTATTTTAATAAAGGGCAGAGACCATAACCACCTCAGTTGTATCTAATCATAGATACACACTCATAAAAAAAAAATAGATGGGCTGCATTTGATTGATTCCACAAACAGGAACTGTATCTTTTGTTTTTCTAATTAATTGCTGGAGTTGTGTTCTTACTTCACATGCATATACTTACTGTTCTCCAGCACAAAGTACAGTTCCAAGTTAATTGTGGAATTACCTCAATCCACCCAAGGTAGTTGAGTGGAAAGGGTTTTCAGCCTTGGCCAGAGACTGTTTCACAACTGTGCATACTCTCTTCTCCCCCACTTACACATACCCCAAAACAGTTTCTTCTCTGAGCCCATGACTTCAGTCTAGAATAAATATAAATAAAACAACAGAAACGATGAATTCCTTAAGAGTTGTACATTGTTCCACCTGCTTTCAGGAACCAGCCATGTTTACCATGTGGGTGAGGCAGGATTGACTTCTAAATGGGTCAGTACAAACCTAATGGCATGAATTTGTGTGACAGACACTACTCAAGTGCCCTTTTCACTTCACAGAAGATGAATCTTCCTCAGTTAAAAAAGAGAAAAACATATTTCCACTCCCATTTTTGAATCTCGAACTATCTGTATGTGTGATTAATTGACTGTTCAAATGGTATTCAAGTTACTGTTACTGTGCTAGTATTTATAAGGGGTTATAGCAAATTGACAGAGGATAAAAGTCAATAAGTAGTTATATTTTATTCTGTACCTTACCATTTAATAAGTTGAAAAGTGTATTTCCCTAAATATTTTCCCAATGAGCTGTTGGATCTGATATTTTGTTTATCTACTCTCTCACAATAAATTGATGGTGTATCTTGAACTATAGGAGTTTTTCATTTATTGAAACTGACTGGGAGCATCAAATGGGAAAAACAAAGACAACAGAAAAAATCAATACAAGAAAAACCATAAGAGTTTCTTTTTCTCTTTTAGGGAGAAGAGTATAGTTTGATTGAGATCATGAGAAAGATTTATAACAAAATATATATTCAATAATGGATAATGTACAAAAGTAAATTATTGTTGGATGGGATTGTCGACTGCTTTGACCATCTTTAAATCATTCAAACTCCTATTCAGAAGTTAAAGAAACCAAAAGTTGTTAAATGTAGTGAAAATATTCCACTGGTAGGCACATTTCTTAGTGTTCTTTCAAAAACCAAAAACATATGAAAAATATAAACAGTCTTTATTTTATATCCATCGGTCATTAAATTATTTCATGCTGCAAATAGGAAATGACCAAGGATTATCATTGGGTTGAATGGGTACCATGTCCTTTCTTTGTTATTATGGTTTCCTACTATTATCTTTTAAAAACATTAATAGATTTTATCATCTCTCAAAGAGTCTATTTAACTGGGTTCTTAACATGCAAGTTAGTGTTCACCCCCTGCACACACAGGATACAATTTACTAAAGGGAAAATAAAACCTTCATTCGTATGAAATGCTCCCTTTGCCCTCATGTTCTGAATCAGAAATGCATTAAAATTAATAACATAAGGGTAGGTAAATTTGAATACTCTGGGTTATGCAATGTTTATAAGAGCCTCAATAACAGAATTAGTGATGTGAATAGAGTTTAAATTCTGAGATTATTGGACCCTCTTTTTTATTAGACTGAATAAGGGTTATTCACAGGGAGAAAATATATATGAACTCCATCTGCATCACTAACAGATAAAACATGTGCCAGTGATGAATGTTCTGCAGCTGTGATCAATTCCAGCAGTTACTATGATTCACAGACTTAAGCACATAGTAAAGATGGGATAAAAGGATTCTGAAATGTGTTATTCCCTCTGATCATTAATCTGCTTGTTTAGTCATGAAGATTTTGATATTTTACTACTGGTTTTTCACATACCTTATCTTAATTCCTTGCAAACATACAGAAAATGTCAAGGTACTACAAAAGGAGTATTCTTTTGTATATCGTTTGAGGAAACTTTACCAAGTTCACCGATTCAACTCTCATACACTGTGCTTTAAACAACACCCTACATTTAATCATAGATTCACTAAGTATCATCAGCTATGGTAAATCTGCATGAGTGGCTCAGTCGTATTGCTTTGCATTTGATGATTTTTTTTTTTGCCGAATAACTTAGAAGTATTTATATTTGTGTTTTCTTCATCTCCTCCTCCTCCTCCTCCTTCTCCTTCTTCTTCTTCTTCTTCTTCTTCTTCTTCTTCTCCTCCTCCTCCCCCTTCTCCTTCTCCTTCTCCTTCTCCTCCTTCTCCTTCTCCTTCTCCTTCTCCTTCTCCTTCTCCTTCTCCTTCTTCTTCTTCTTCTTCTTCTTCTTCTTCTTCTTCTTCTTCTTCTTCATCTCCTTCTCATTCTCATCCTCCTCCTTCCTCTTCTTCTAATTCTTCTACATTTTTTTCTTCATTGAGTCTATGAGATATGTGAAGGATTTACCATCCACCTTTCATGGGTGATAGATGTAGTAAAATATGTCCACATTTCATGGGTGATAGATGTAGTAAAATATGCGCCTCACAAAAGGAGGTGAAATAATGCTTTTATTTAAAAAATGTAAAAATTTTAAGACAAACAATAAAACACAACTCTTCAGGATTCAGACAGAAATATAGTATCAGAGTTGAGAAGTCAGCATGTGACAAACTGGAAATTATGAAAAGACCAGTAATTAACGGACAAATAATAAAGTCAAAGCTTTATAAATTATAATTCAATAAGAGAAAACAGCAAGTCCCAGCAGAATCTTAGTGAGTAGAAAGGATGGAGGCTGAAAGTTACATCAACACCAAGAAGAGTTGTATTGACTTTCTTTGTAAGACAAAATCAGGCCTGAAAATGTTTTGTTTTACTTAGTTTCATTCTTCTCTTCCTTACATTATTTTCTAAGAATATTGTGTCCCAGTCTTTTATGGCAGGAACAAAATTGAAAGGGGGAAAACAAATGTGAAAAAGGTTAGGAAGGAAACTTAAAAAGAAAGAAAGATGGTGGCATGGAGTAAAGAAACATTTTACATCAAGACATTATAAAGGAGATATATAGCTATGCAGTGGATATTCATGCCTTAGATTGAAGACATTAAAACTTAATTTTAAAAGATTTAAAAGACTGCTGAAAATGAGAGAATTAGGGCAAAACGGTGAAGCATATTTCATAATAAATTAATTTGAATTGATAAAATAAGACTGTGCATTAAAGAGATAAACAACTTGGAAGATAATCATACGGAGAGATTTACGCTCCAAAAGCATCATTCTGAATGTGTAGGTTTCAGAAATCTTCCCAGCCATACTATGTTCACACATTTTAGGGTAGAATTTAGCACTATAGGAAAATATAAGATAAGAATTTGGGCAGATGGAGGAATTAGAGGAACATAGAGAAACTGAATGCTTAGGGTCAGAAAGGAACACAACACACCAACTTGAAAATAAAGTCTTAAGATAGAGGAAATAGTATTTTAATTTATGTTTGAATAAAATGCTGTTTGGCAAAAGATGGCTAGAGAAGTAAACATAGAGAATAGTGATGAATCAAATTTTAATGTATATGAGTTTTTAAAATCAGATAGTGCCTTCTTTTTTTACATTTGGAGAGGAAATTATTTTGAATGTGTTTATTATTTTTAATAAAAAAACACTTAATAAGAGATTGTGGCCATGTTTAAGAACAAAACTCAATGGGATCAGGAACAGGTATAAAATTTAAGATGACACCAAAAACCCTCATTAATCAGATAAAAAATATTTTAATTAACATTTAACAAACACCAAAGTTAATGAAAAATATCAGTGGTGAACAAAATATTAAAATTTTAAGTAAACACAGACCTAGATGAATATATTTCCTCTTGACTCTTTTTCTAAAATATTACCTCTTTGGGGGTCTATTTGAAGAGTGCAGCTGATTTCATTTAGTTAATTTGCTTGCTTTTGTTTTTACTTGTTTTTTAAAAAAAGGGCAAACTTAAGTTGTGTTCTGTCAATGATTTTGACAGGAAAGACTGTGAAATTCATATATCAGATTTTTGAATGTACAGAAAACGTCCAGTAGTGGATATAAGAAACACGATGCAGCATCAATGCAAATATATAAGACATGCATATGTGATCCTATTACTAGACTAATGCGTCCAACTTTTTCTTATAATGGATTCCTAAACTTTACAAATGATTGTGCCAATAATGACTAACTTAAAGCTGTGAATTTCATCATCAAAGAAAATTGCCACATGGTAATAGATTTACTAAATTCATGGTTTCTCACTTTCTGCCTTAGGGAATGGAAAACAACTTCATCAGTTGTTCATATTTTTTTAGTATTTCTGATGACAACCAATATTGGACCAGAATTAGATGTACAAGAAAAAAAGGAAATCTATTCACAGCAAACACAAAGAAAAGAAACAGGTTTTTAAAGATTGTATTCCTCATAGACTTGATTAAAATTGGACGTATTAAGTGTTAGTGATGAGAGATTTAATTGCTGTTGCTGTGAGTGTTATTAATCCAATATTATAACAATGCAAATATTTGCCCATCCACATGAGTTCCTTTTAATTGAAAAGACCATAATGAGACAGAAGTTGTTCTATTCAACTCAAAGATAAACAAAAACCAAAATTAGTAGAGAAATGTGATGATAATAGTATGGAAAATATTACTCACTGGAAAGACGTGTTTCCTTTCAATTGTCATTAGTAAGACTGGAATAACAGTAAAATTTCTTCACTAACAATAAATCACAGTTTATATTTCATGTTAATCACTGAATTATAGAACCATTTGCATTGTAATGTAATGTGATTGTTTTTTCTTTCTATAATTGATTTATGACAAGCATATACAAACACCACTTGTCACTTTTATATAGATTCCTTGAGACTCAAATACAGCAACAATTAAGTTATTGACTAGATGATTAAAGGAAACCTAAACTGTTAGGCAGTTTTATTGACAAGAAAAATCTGCGACTAAAATAAGAATTCCACCACAAGATGAACAGAGTTAATTCACCAATTCAAAAACTATTATTGATTTCCTTTTGACGGCAAGCACTGTAATAAGTATGGGTCTAAAAGGATTAGTCAGGCTCTACTTTAAGGAAGCCACTATTTCTCACTTGCCCTGTCATCATGGTCTATGCTTCTATAGCAGATCCTTTACCACCATTACTGCCTTTAAGAAAATCTTATTTTAGTTAATTTAGTGAAGATGTAAATCCCAGAGTCAATAATTCATGCCTAGGTGAAGTAGTATTGAGGGAAGATGTTTAATGAATTAGAAGAAAATGGAAAGCTTTGAATTGGTTGTAAGAGATAGACCTGTACATTAAGGATTTCAACTCAGTGTTTTTGAATTTTTCATGTTGCTTTGCATTGAATTAATCTGATTTGATACTTTGCTAGACCGGTTTTTTACTGGAGTATATAATGAACAGTCTCTACTAACACATGCAAACTGTTTTATATAAGTTAGTTTATTTTATTTGTTCATCTTACAGGAAACATTCACAGAAGCAAATCATCATATGTATCTTTCTCTACTCAGTGATTTTCGAACAAGGTAGGAAGTGGATTCTTTACTCCAAGCTAAAACTTACTGATGTAAGATTGAGCGTTGTCATGAAATTACTTTTACTGCTGTCCTGTATTAATGCATCATATTTGCTCTTGATTTTCTATGGGTAGCTCTCCTGTGTTTTTTCTCACAAAAAATATCATTTACATTGTAGAAGATAGTTGTCTCTCTGTTACAGATGGGAAACTATTTTGACTTCTGTTTTTCTGGAAACCTGCTTGAAAAAGAAACTTCCGAGAATTGTAAAGATTGCAAAACCTAGCACAGGTAATTTTTAGAAAATGGCATTTTCCTAATATTTATTTAGAAATCAGTTGAATTGAGCATTGGCTAGGTGAGGTTGAATTAACATTAAGGTAATATAGGAGAAACCACAAGTACTGCTCACATCATTTATACTTACCTAATAAGTTCTCCAGTCCTCTCTATAGTGTGGGCAAAATCAACCCTTAACTTATGTTATTTGGAATATTCCAAATAATCTTAGTGGTGGAGTTCAGGTATCATACAGGGTGATATTTATATCGTATATCATATATATACGATATATATACATTTCAACTCAATACATTCAAAATAAGAAGCTTATTCTTGTTTGAAGCAATTGTATCCACTTTATTTAGGGCATTCATATTTATTTTTATGCCAACTGCATAGAATTCCAGTCCACATGACTGTTGAAAATGTATCAAGGAAGCTGTATATAATATTATATTGTACCTGCAAAATATGAGGTTTTTGAAGCTGAAACCCAAGCCTGTACTGTGCAGAGAACTCACAGTCTAGTGCAGGGACTGGAGAAGCCTCCGTCCTAAATTGTAGTGGCCTGTTTGCTGAGAAATCCATCATTTGATAAGCACAGGGAATGCAGGGTGAAACAAAAAGAATGACAGTGAGAATCCATTTTATAGGACTGTGGCATGGATTGATAATTACAAAACTTTTTAACAATGTATTCTAGAGCCTGACAGCCTTCCCATTTGTAATGTTCAAACTCTCTAATACCGGGCAGTTTACCAGGTCACAATTCTGTGATATTTGAATAAATTTTGTAACCAACTGGGGAATAGTTCATTCTTAGTTGCTCCCATAGTGGATGGTATCCATTTAAGGTTAAAAATAGAGGAAAATAAATTATTTTGATTTAGTAGTAATGGGTTTAAAGTGCATGATTTATTGTAGTTTTATTAGACCCACAGAATAACTTCTCTTGATTTTACTTAAATCTCTTCCCAGAGGAAAAGAAATTCAGTGAGAGTTGGAAGTGGACATTGGCCCTGGATAGAGGCTTCTGTTTTCTAGGATGTTAGCATTATGCAAGACTCTGCTAACCTGGGTGGTCATTTTTAATGTGGACATTTTTCTAAGGAAGTAGACCAAAGCCACTAAACATTTTTGGTCCATGAGCTAAACCACAATAAAACAGAGATCTCCTGTGTATAGCTTTCCTCACTCTTTGAATACAGCTCATTCTTATTTTATTTCCATAAGAAACAAATGCCCTTCAGAAAGGTTCTCTTTGAAGTCTAAATCCAGTTGTGTAACTGTGTGAATGCATGTGTATCCAAAATGCAATTACATGCAAGTATCTGATTAAATGATGAAATGACCATTTCTTTAGGACAGTTAAATATCCTTTGAGAGTTTAAGCATTCCAACCCCCCAGATCCCAGCTGGATGATCAATCATCACCCATTTATTTTAAATGTGAATGCATGAAACGGGAAAAAAATCTGGTGTCATAAATGAGTAATAGATTCATAGACAATACTACTCTAGATGTTTATTTGGAAACAAAGGTTCAACTTTTATGGCTTTCTGTCCATTTTAGCTGTTCAACACCACTTCAGAGATTACCTAATCTTGTCTTTCCCGTTTCTTCATTTTTCTTCATTTACATGTAGCCCCTGTTGCCCACCAAAAGAGAAAAGGACCGTTGATTGTTAGACCAGGAACCCTTCAAGTCACACGGAGGGCTCAGTGAGGTGAAATAATTCCCCAGGGATCATGATTGGAAGACTGCAGCCTTGATCCAATGCTTAGCCTCTGCTTTTGTATTATTTCTGGCTGCCTGAGAGGCAAGAAAACATCTTATCACTATAAGCCCTCAATTCTGTTCAGTTTAAAGGAGAGTACGACTTTCTTAAAATTAATAACCTATACACAGCACCAGAGTTTTCTACATAACCCTGAGAGGCAAATAGAAGAATTTTAAACATTACCTGGCACATCTAATGTTCCAGGTAACCTGGGCAGATGTTTGTGTTTGTGAATACGTGTGTGTGTGTGTATGAATGTATAATTCTTTTCATTTCTCTAAGCACAGGTGATATATTTCAGTTTGATATATTTCCCTAAAATGCATGTACTATCTAGTGTATGAAAGCTGCGTAAAATGCGAATTCAAGATAAATGCTCTAGGGCTTCCCTGGTGGCGCAGTGGTTGGGAGTCCGCCTGCCGATTCAGGGGACAAGGGTTCGTGCCCCGGCCCGGGAAGATCCCACATGCCGCGGAGCGTCTGGGCCTGTGAGCCATGGCCACTGAGCCTGCGCGTCCGGAGCCTGTGCTCCGCAACGGGAGAGGCCACAGCAGTGAGAGGCCCGCGTACCACAAAAAAAAAAAAAAAAAAAAAAAGATAAATGCTCTATTAACTTATTCTGTGAAATTGAAAAGCTGTTCTCTCAGCTGCCTTATTGTCTAACTAGAAAAAAAATTGTCATGTTCCCCAGACAGTACAAAGAGGGGAGATTGCTCTGAAGCTGAGTCGTGATGGGTAGGAATAGAGAGAGATTCTGCTTGCAGGATTGGATACACACATCAGCACGGCCAAAAGTAGTGATGATTCATTACTGGTGATTTAAAAACCCAGGTGTAAAACTAATCTAAAAAGTATATAATAGAAATTGTGATTATTGCCTTGCTTAGAATGAAATTTGATACTTATATTTTTATTAATTAAATATATATTATTGTAAATAACTATAAGTAAAATATAGGCTTTTGAAATGGCATTTTATTCAATAGTGTGTTGAATAAATGCATCTTTATAACCTAACGTGCACATGTACATTACACATATACAATATTAAGGCATTAGACATATCATTTTACTTCAAAATAAATGTCAAAAGGAAGATTTAATAGGCAAGAAAGCTAAAATCAATTTTAAAATTATTACATGATCTGCAAAACAGTAAATCAAATAGCAAAATCTCCCAATTGGTATATTCCATCACAACAAAAAGCACAGTGTTTACTCTCTGTGGAAGAACAGACAATTTGCATTCATCCCTGACAGCAATAACCACGTTGTAATTGGTGATTCTGCCTGGAGAACAGAGCAAGGGACCGAATCAATTCCTAGTCAATAGAAAGTGACTCTATTGGTGGTTAAGGCACATTTCCTTTAGAACTGCTCAAGGCAAAGACTGTTTCATTATTACCCGTGATGGAGAAATTGACCTGAGTGCTACCTGCATAGCAGTCAGAGCTCTGATTGCTGTATTGGGCTGCTGCTTGACCTTTGCTAGTGATGGTCGAGTGGAATGATTTTAAGTCCCTTTCACACAGGTACTTATAATTGTCTTAGAATTTTTAGCTCATAGAGCAATTGTTAGACAATCATGTGACCTTTTGCAAAACCAACTTTTTTCTCTGCTTTAGTCATTCCACGAGTCTCAGAACAGCTGTAAGTATCAACCAATAATTGCTCTTTCTACACACCCCTTATGCATTTTTAGCATTACATCTGCAACTCAGTGATCCAGGGAAATAAATGGTGGAGAAGAGCAATGGAATAGTCATAATAGTTCCACTTACTGAAAACAGTACTACTTCTCTCTAAGTTAAGTGTGTAATTGGCAAGCCTTATTTATACTCTCATAGGGATTGGCTTTTATTGATCTAATTAGGATGAAGCTCTGAAATCACTTGCCAGTCAACCTGACGGAGCAGCAACTGCACATTATTCTATTCTTCAAACAAAAAAGTGATATTAGGGCTTCCCTGGTGGCGCAGTGGTTGAGAGTCCGCCTGCCGATGCAGGGGACACGGGTTTGTGTCCCGGTCCGGGAAGATCCCACATGCCGCGGAGCGGCTGAGCCCGTGAGCCATGGCCGCTGAGCCTGCGCGTCCGGAGCCTGTGCTCCGCAACAGGAGAGGCCACAGCAGTGAGAGGCCCGCGTACCGCAAAAAAAAAAAAAAAAAAAAAAAAAAGTGATATTAGTGGGTGAAAATAGAACATACTATTCTAGACCTATGTTCTGCCACCAATAGAAGAGTTAGTAACACCAGAGAACATGTCCTGATGGAAGGTTCTCTCCAGAACTTAAATTTTACATTTTTATCTATAAGAGTCTTCAAAATTCTATTTTGATGGCAAGTAGCATTGCACTGTTAATAAATGCATTGTATGTTGGCAGGAGACATTTTAAAGATCATATAAATATTAATCAGTCTTAAATAACTCAGCTTTACTGAAAAAAATAAAAAAGCTTGCCTTTGCTTTTGATTCTCACACCTTTCCTTCTTTTCTTTTCTTTTTCTTTTTTTGTATTCTGATCAAAGGTACCAGAAAGAATCCCTAGCAAATGTCTTATTTACCATTTACAAGTCAATGGGGTAACTTATCAGCAGAATTTCAACTCCTAAATTAAGTAGGAAGAATAGGTAAAGATGCCTTTTCGTTAATGAAATCGCTGAGCACAAATGATGGGTTTGAACATATTGACTCAGTTACTAGACTGAGCCCTGAGAACACGCGTAGCTGCAGTCACCGATCAAGCTCCATTAGGATAGCCTTACTGATTTATCCCTTAGCAATGATGAATATCCGTGGACACTGAGTCAATATTTTGAAGAAGATTAGCGGATAAAGTACTGGCCTTTCATTTTCAAGATTGCATCAATTTTGAGCCACGATTCAGAGACTCTAGCCCAGAATGAGTAGAGCTGAAATCCAAAGTACATTTTGGTCCTGCTAAGAGGATGGAATTAATTGGCTGAAGTTACAGGATGTTGTTGGCGTTTAAACCGAAGGCAAAAAAAAATACTCAGCTTGTAAAATCTTTAATGAGGACTCCAGGCATTTGAAAGTGTAAAATCCAATACAAACATACAATTTCTTTTTATTACATTTCAAAATATATTTCCGCATTCTTATTTCTGAGAGATATGAAATTTATTAGCAGTTAATTTAAAATATGAACAAGAGTATGCTTATGTTATTTTTCTCTCCATGAAAGTTTCACTTCCATCTACATGCAAAAATAACCTTATTTTCTTATAATTTTTGTGAATTTTTAATGTTTGCATGATTTAGGTAACATTAGACTAAGAAAAGTTGTTTTTTAAAAGTATACCTGCTTTAGGGGCTTCCCTGGTGGCGCAGTCGTTGAGAGTCCGCCTGCCGATGCAGGGGACACGGGTTCGTGCCCCGGTCCGGGAATATCCCACGTGCCGTGGAGCGTCTGGGCCCGTGAGCCATGGCCGCTGAGCCTGCGCGTCCGGAGCCTGTGCTCCGCAACGGGAGAGGCCACAATAGTGAGGGCCCGCGTACCGCAAAAAAAAAAAAAAAAAAAAATATATATATATATATATATATATATATATATATATACCTGCTTTAATAATGCAGCTCAGATAACTTCTTTCTCCCCTCTCTAGAAACACACACACTTGTGTGCGTGCACGCACACATGCATCTAAATACATATATCACTATATTTTGCTTTCATTTCTCAATCTTATTATGAAGTGTACATTTGAATCATTTAAATATTTTTAAGTTATTTGTGGTTTTTTTTTAAACAAATAATCATTGTGTTAGGTATCAACGGGATGCAACTCTATCATATGATCTGATAGCTCATTGAAAGAAATGAACCTCTAAAGAGTACTTGGAGTATGTTGTGATAAATGACAATAGTGTTACAGTATCTAATTCTGCCTGCATTACTTGGAGTTCCCTTCAAAGAGGAAGGGTATTTGAGCTTCCTCAGGAAGGATCAGTAAAAGATTGTCAGCCAGGAATCAGGGTGAGTCACTCAGGATAGAGAAAGAGCAAAATCTTCAGTGCAGTCATACAAAAAGATGTCCAGACAGTGCATGATAGCTGTCAAGGAAGATGACTTTAGAGAGGCGTATTGGGTCAGATCATAAAGGTGGTTGAGTGCTATATTAAGATGTTTGGATTTACTCAGAAAGCAAAGCATCATAGTAGAGTTCTTTTGATCACTGGAATGACATTCAAATTTATTTCTTAGGACAGTCATTTTTCCAGCAATGTGTACACTGGACCAAAGTCTAGGGGACCTGGCAGCCAGAGACCATGTAAGGGGTTGTAAATACAGTGTAGGTAAATATTATGATGCTATATTGGAGAAACTGGATTCAGAATATATGTGTGTGTAATAAACAGGATTTGGTAATACATTTAATTTGAGATGGGTGAAAGGCTTGGTGGGTGATGGGGACATAAAGTGACAGAAGAGATGCATGATAGATACCAAGTATGTTGGAGAAGGTAAGAATGCACAGAAGAAACCCTGAACATTCATGCTGGCAGAGCAGCCAAGGTTGATATCCAGAGGTCTGGTGCTCAGGACAGTTGCAGGGACTAGAAGTGAAGACACAGCAATCATGAGAATGTAGCAGGGCAATGAAAGCCATGAGAGCAATAATGTCCATGAGGCGATGGTACAAAGTGGGGAGAAAAGAACTGAGAACTCAGGGGAGCTCCCTATCATCAGCTAGGCAGTGGAAAGGGAACACATCTGAAGGCAGAGGAGCGCTAGAAAAGAGAACCCAGGGAGAAGAGAGATTCCAACAATGGCTTCCAGCTGCCACAAGTAAAAGAAAAACTGAAAATGGACTCTCACTTCTGGTCATTAGTGACTTTAGGAAGATAAGTTTCAGAGAATGGTGGTTCCCAACTAGGAGTGATTTTGTGACCCACAGAATGTTTGGCAATATTTGGAGACATTTTTGATTGGCAAGACCCAGCTGCAGGGAGGAGATTTTGTCATCTTTATAAGCTGTGTCCAAGGATGCTGCTAAACATCTTACAATGCAAAATACTGCCCTCTAAACAAAGAATTAACCAACCCTAGATATTAATAGTGCAAAGGATGAGAAACTGTGGTAGAGTGATAAAGTCTAGATTCGTTCTTAAAGAGCTGGACAGAGAATCTGAGTTTAGGGAACAGGCAGAACAAATAGAGATTACTCTAATACCAAGCAAAACACTCAGTAGCTAGAAGAAATTTTATATTTAGGAGCCAAAAGATACAGGAGCAATTAGAATAACTTACCAGAATGTTGGGAAAATATATGGTAGGCAGAATGAAGCAGAATATCACTTATAAAATACCCTAAGTTAAATCATATTGTAGTATCTGTATTTTGGATGAGTAGGACAAGAAACAAACGTATGCTATGAAAATGAGACTTGAAGCAATCTTTGTAATTTGGATTTAAAACCAAGCCCAATAGCAATAGATATACATAAAAGCATTAACATTGGTAACATAAAAGTTATAGCAGAAGGAAAAGATGGCTTTATAAAGAAAGAGTAAACTTCTGGTTGAAATTTAAACTTTCACAGGTCAGAAATAGAGACTACAGAAGGATAGTTATCAGGATATAATATATAGAGTTATTCAATCGAAGGCAAGAAGATGCAGTTTATGTGGCATCGGTTCAGTCAGTTAGCGTCGCCACATTAATCTAATAGAGATGAGTAGATCAGGGTTGCCCTTGGTTCTAGCACTAGGGATGCCAGGGCTGTGGGATCATGCAGCGTTGAGGTAGATTCTCAGTTCTGTCACTTCCCAAAGATGAAACCTTGGACACATTCTTTATTCTCTTCAAGAGGACCTGGTTTCTCTTTGGATTAGAACGGAAAGGAGCAAAGTTTTAAAGCGTTCACTTTCTGCACTCCTCTCCCTTATTAATCCTGGGGAACTGTTGCCCTCCTGCTGATTTTTCAAGTTCCAAAATCCTGTCTTAAAATGCCCTCTGCTCTCAGATATCATCACCTTCAGTTCCATTCTAGTTCGTTAAGGTTGGCTTCATTTTGGTGTTGATCTGATTAAAATACCATTTTATTGTAACTCATGCTAAATTATATAGTTTCAACAGAGAGATGGAAAATAGAGCAAGTTATTTTTTTTCCCTGCACAGTGTATGATTTTATCCTTACATTAAATTGAAAACTTCAGAGGACCATGTGCTCACTGTCAAGCTTCCCTCAGCCTAACTCAGTCATCTCACCTCACAGCAAGCTGCTCTTTACTCTTTGTATTACCTGCCTAATCCCTGAATGTATGTGAATAATATACGTGGAGTTTAACCCAGCCCTTTCAAACATTGATGTGCACAAGATTCGCCTGGAGATCTTGTTAAAATTGCCGATTCTGATTCTGTAGGTCTGGGGTAGGCTGAGAGTTGTCATTTCCAGGAACACCAGATGATGTTGATGGTTCTGGACCAACCAGCTGCCATTTTTGGAGTAGCAAGGATTTAACCTTTCAAAAGGTGTGATGATTCTGCTAGGAGTCTGTTACTTAAATAAATCAACAACTGGAAAGATCTATCAGAGAAATCAGGGAATTATTGTTCAACAAGTGGAGACTGTTTCTGTCTATTGTTTTAGCTTAGGTTTTGGGGTTTTTGATTATCTGCCTGTATGTGTTCTCCAGGAGAACATAAATATCTAGAGAGCAGGGACAAGCAGGTAGCTATCAGGGAAATGTAATTCGCATCACAAGGTGATACCACATGGTATCAGTAGGAGGGCAGAATTAAAAAGATAGACAATAACAAATTTTGATGAGGGTATGAGAAATTACATCCCTCCCACACTTCTGGTGGGGAAGTAAAATGTCACAGCTGTTTTGAAAAAGAGTCTGAGTTCCTTAAAAAGTCTAAATATAGAGCAATTACATGATTCAGAAATTTCACTTGTAGGTTCATACCCAGGAGGAATGAAAACCTACATTCACACAAAAAACTAGAGCATGAATGTTCATAACAGCCTCATTCAAAATAGCCAAAAAGTGGAAATGACTCGAATGTTCATCAGTTGATGAGTGGATAAATTGAATGTGGTATATCCATACAGTATTGTATTATTTGACAATTAAAAACATATTGATGCATGTTAAAATATGGAGCGATCTTGAAAAAATTATTCTACGTGAAGGAAGCCAGTCACAAAACACCACATATTGTATGATTCCATCTATTTGAAATGCCCAAAATAGGCAAATCCATAGAGACAATAAGGAGATTAGTAGTAGCCTAAGAGCAGGGTAGGAGTGGTTGGTGGAAATGGAGGGCAACCCTTGAGAATGGGGTTTCTTTTAGGGTAATAAAAATGTCCTATAATTGATGGTGGTTTTGTTTGCATAACACAGTGAATATACTAAAAACCATTAAATTATATGCAAAATGGGTGAGTTGTATGATATGTGAATTATGTCTCAATAAATTTATAAGTTTAAAAATGTGGTCAGGAGTAATGGACTTTATTCTCAATTCTTTTGCCTAAACATAGAACCATTTTCCATTTTTCTTTTAGGCTTCTATAGGAGAGTTTCTTTCAAGGTAAGGTGTCAACAAAACGATATGAAACACACTTAGCGGGAAGAGTCTATTAAAGCATAATTAACTATTTTCTAAATGAATTTCCAAATGATGAATTAAAAATGGCAAGACATAGATACAGTATTTTGCATCATGTCTATTAATTTCCATGATATCTTTCAATCACTCTTTATCTGACTTCATGGAGGCATGTAGAAATCTCTAAAATTCCACCCTATCAGCACAAATCATCCCTGTCCTGCAACAAAATTCGGTCTGAATGGCGTGTTCTGTCTGCAGGTTGGTTTCACTGGACATCTTGAACTGCTTTCGAACAGTTGGAGTCAGAGATCCAAATGCCCCTTTTGGAATTACTTTACCCTTGATTTTTACAACCTTATGTATCTTACAGGAAATTTAATCCATATGTTTTTGATTCATTTATACTTAAATCATCAAAATACCAGTCTTTCAGGGCGATTTGTTGTCCACGAAGACTATTGAGACTTTTTGGTAATCCTTTAGAGCATTAAAAAAAAAAAAAGAAAGAAAGAAACCAGGAAGTTTTGCTTTCCCCAGAATAAACCAAAATGCTGGGGAGTTCAGTTTCAGAGTGTTCTAAACTTGTCCAAACAAGTTCTCTCATCTGTGGGAGGTAGAGGGACAAGCAAGATGCTGGCAACCTGCTCACCATAAGTAAAAGTGCTGAAGTTTTTGACGAGATAGCGCGTGTGTCATTCAGAGCACATTTTACAGCACTCATGGGTTTTCAGACATTTTTGTCCTAATGAAAATTTCTGAAAGTATTAATTTGCATGACTGTGGCTGCTGTTCCTTGTCCAGTTTTATGTTTCCATATTAAACACTTTATTGCAATTTATTTGAAAAGTGCTCAGTAATCATTTAAAATTTATTTTTCACATAAGATGTAAATTTATTTTTTACATGAGGGAGGTGTAAAAAAATTACTGTGCATTTTATATACCACTAGTTCCATAAAAATGCATTTTCCACTGGGTTGTATTCATTGTAGGTAAATTAGTGCTAGTATGATAAAAGAAAAAATAGTTTAGTTTAAAAATACTTTACTTTAAATAAAAGTTAGTGGGGTTTTTCAGCCTGTATTTTTCATAGTTAAATCAGTCTTGATCTTGATTAAATATATGCCAAAGATGTATTAAGTGATCTTCATCGTCTCAAGTTTTCCTTCTTTCTTCATTTTTCCAAAATGAAATACTTAATCCTGTATTTACTTACTCTGTTCCATATGGATTGGCTACTATTGTTTCATCCCAAGTGTCCATCTGAGGATCAATTTCCCTTTTTAAGAAGGTTACTTGATCTGACAATTAATAGCCTAGCTTTATTTTTTTCTGTGTAGAATATGTATGGAGAATTCCAAGTGATATAAGGATATTCTTTTGAAGTGTCTTCTCTAGTCTTTTCCTGTTGAATAGCATCCAGGATTTATAGAGATTCTGAATGTATGTTTATTTTTACATAATTTAAATTCCATGTTTAAAAAGAGCAAATGGAATTTCATTTTTCTTTAAGTAATTGAAGTCTACACTGTATGTTCAAGTGGATTAGACAGTCATGAGGTTGACCCAAATTGAAATCAACCTGATTTTTATGTAGTGTTTTCTCTGAAGTGCTGTTGGCGGTGCACTCTTTAACAGAAAGGACTTTTACTACTTGAAAATCATCAATATGCTCAACATGCACACAAGTTTAACCTTTGCCCTTATCTACGCATGACTGGAAACTATCACAATTGTTTCTCAAAAATACATGGAAACCTTACACTCTGAATAAAAATCAATGCTATAGGATATTCTAAAATAATGATTACTTCAACCCTAAAAAAATAGGTCTTGATAATATATTTTTTTCATGTGGTAAAACTTATGATCATAGAAACGCATGGCATTTCAAAGCTGGCATTATTTTTAATGATAATAACTCATCAAATAGCTTCTTCAAATATTAGAATGAAGAAGCAAATCCATTGTCTTTAAGCTGCTAAATCCTTAAGATATCTTAGACAGGTTTCCTTGAAACAACTATTTTCTTTTTTTTTTTTTTTGACTTTTTATTTTATGTTGAATTAAATGTGATAGTTTCAGGTGCACAGAAAAGTGACTCAGCCATACATATACACGTATCCAAAAACAACTATTTTCAATTATTGAATTGCTCAAATGTAGCTGTTTTCATCACCCCATAGCATACTGGTGCAATGGATATTTACTTGTAGTCACTGGTTTTCTATTTTCCTTTTGTACCACAAGGAGCGTGAACTTTCAGTCATAATAATGTATTGAGCTGAGACTGAATATCTGGATTCTTTTGATCGCTTTCTTCTAAGTAGAATTTACAGTGTGAATCTTAAATTGAGTTTCTTAGGTTCCACAAAACTGTTGACAAGGCATGTTTTCTTTAGGGAAAACATTTTCAATGTGCTATTTATTTACAGTTATTAGCTAATGATGCTTCTGAATTTCTTCCTATCAAAAAAAAAAAAAAAAGAACTGAATGCCATTTGTCCGATAATAAGATTACAATACTGTGGTCATTTGAATGAGAAATTTCTCACAAGCTCTTCACATTTGTCTAGGTTTGGCAAAAGATATAGTGATATCACAAATAAAAAAATATTTGAAAATTTTTTCATGGATCCTAGTTGGTAGAAATATGATATTGAGGAGGAGAACTTCATTTTTAAGCTGAATAAGTATTTCCTTCAGCCCAAAGGGTGGTATATAACAATTCCTGGGTGGGCACACAGATAAGGTGAGAAAATAACCTAAATTTATTTGTAGCTTCAAAATGTTTCAGATAACATTATGCCCAACTGTAGTTGAAAATCTCTCTTTCTCTCTCTCCCTATATCATGTTTGTTTTCTTCTCCAAACTTTTATTGGTACAATGCATACATGATTATATTGAGTGATGGACCCACTCTTACCTCTGAAACCACTGAACAGTTAGTTACTCAGGAAACCTTCATTTTAAAGCTGACATTTCATTAATTTGTCTGAACTTCTAATGTGTATAATAAACACATGATGTCTACTTACTTTATATACATAAGAATTTATAAATGAAAAATGCACATTTTATTTCGTGTTATCCCACTTAGAAGTACTCAAAGAATGTGTTATTCTAACACAACTACATAAATATTTATAAAGTCTTAAACCTTTTGTTATAGTGTTTTTCTTAGATCCAATATTAAATCAAAATATTCTGTTTGCCTTCTTTTCATTACAGAATATTAGAGGCAAATTAAAATAATAAAAATAATGTCTTTATTTCACCTCAACCATCTAGGTTCCTATTTAAGAGTTTATCTAATCATGAAATCTGAAACTGCTTTGTAGAAATAAGCTTTTCTATTCTGATAGCTTTGCCTCTCGCTGCCCTGCCTACAGAAATGGATCCATATTTTCTGTGAGCTATTTGCAAATGTGTGAGCCATCTGCAGCTGAATGATTAGTAGGGTACAGGAATATGTATCCTGCATTTGGTCCCCATTGGCCATTTATTTCTGTTTTATTGTTTTAATTATAAAGACTAATCTTCATTGTGAGCGTTATATGGCGTTAGTATGTAAAAAGTAGCCTCAAATACTCATGTACCTTTAAATTGCACTATAATTTTAAGAGATATTAATCTGAGATTAATTTTGGGAATCAGCGTTGTTGAGATGGGTCCGTACCGCATAGTAGTGCCGAAACTGGAAGTTACGTTTCAATGTTAACTGACTGTTACACTACAAGTAAACAAGTTTGTGTTATTCACCTCATTGACTTTAATGAATCAATAATAGATGTAATAGGCACCTCAGGACCAGATGGCATAGGGTAAAAACTCCCCATGAATATCATTTTTTCATCTCAAGTATCTGATAAATATGTTAACTTCCTGCATTACGGCAATTGCTGAAATGTCTTAGCAGCTGGTCAGTTACCCTACACTTCAGGGGCCATCGGTTATGTTTATAGCTTAAGTCTCAGCTTTATATTTGTAGGGACGTTATAAAAAAAGCTCTCTTTCTGAACAGTAATACAATACCATAATTGAGTAATTGTATAAAATTATTTTATCCAGTTAAACAAAAGTTTGGTGAATTACTCTGAAAGGAATTATATAATCAATCTGAGAGTTAAGAAGAGCCTTCCTAAAAGTTAAAATGTCAGTTTCACAGGCATTGATTTGTCATTTCTTAAATTCTTTTTCCCTGTCTTTTGTCACTTTCCTTACATACACACAAACACGAGCCCACCGAGTATAACTTGATGTTAATTGGTAAAGTGACAGTAGCATATATTATTGAAGAAATCATCTTTAACTCATAGGAAAGGATTTGTTTTTAATCTTTTTGTCTTCAGTCCTCTTTGTAAAAGGTACTTATAGTTGTTTCTCTCCTCATATGTTTAATACAATTCTTCTTTTAAAATAAAGAACCCAATTTTTGTCAGTGATATCTAAAAGCTCATTCTCAAGTTGATGTTACTGCTGTCTTGGCAACGAAAGCAATGTTTTCGATAGTTTCAGATGTTATTGTGTTCTCGGAAAGCCAAATAAATATTTGCCTTGTCCATTTAATATGATATAAAAATTGACTTCCCATTTCTTCTGATGAAAGTTTAGAATCCAGAAGTGGCACTAACCCATAGTCAGGAATTTGTAGCACATTGAATATTACTGAGTTAATATGAAAAAGACCTAGTAAGCTCTTTCAAGCTTAATTTCATCACTAAAGATTGTGTCATATTCCGATATATTTAATACTTAAAATGTTAGTTGTAGCCCAGTGCTATGCTATCTAGGACACTTTATACTTGTGCTGAATTTGATGGCAGAATAACAATGCCTGCTGCAGTGCATACCTAAGTAAGAGTATCTCTGAAGATTTGTGGGTGAGAAGATGCTTTCACAGTATTTGCTCTTCTCTGATGAATGGGACTTTTATTCTCTTGGTTATGGTAGATTGAGGCTGTTTTTTTATCTAAGCAGTTTTTCCATAAAAAAAGAGAGGATTCTTTTTTGTGGTATGCGGGCCTCTCACTGTTGTGGCCTCTCCCGTTGCGGAGCACAGGCTCCGGACGCGCAGGCTCAGCGGCCATGGCTCACGGGCCCAGCCGCTCTGCGGCATGTGGGATCTTCCCGGACCGGGGCATGAACCCGCGTCCCCTGCATCGGCAGGCGGACTCTCAACCACTGCGCCACCAGGGAAGCCCCTGAATAATCTTTTAAAATCTGTAGGAATATCTTGAGAAGCTTCCAAGATCCAACATAACAGAGCCACATTTGTAGACGTTAAATCCTCAGGGAGAACCTGATAATCCTGAAGGATAATGTGGAGACTTTGAGAAAAGTAGAGTTTGATTGTTCTCTGGTATTGTATGATAAAAATGTAAGTTTTGGATACACCAAAAATTGAGGCAGTCCAACAAACCAACCTAAATTAGGGTAGGGTTCCTAAAAAAGCTCTACAATAAAAGTAAAGGGAACATGATGTAGATCCCTTCTGGTAATGATTGTGATCCTGTTGTTGCTTGAAATAAGATAACATTGAACTGACTATGTCCCTAGGCTCCTGACAGGGAAAAAACAACTTTCTGAAACAAAATAAAACATTTCCTTATACCTCAAGTTATTTCTCAGTTTTTTATTAACAGTATACTCTACCAGGCAAACAAGAGACAAATAACTTTTTAAAGAGAATAAAACAGAGCAAGTAAGGACAGATAATGGACGTATCACATGCACATTTGAAAATAACGATGTTTCCTAATTTCAAGAAATAAAATATCCTATTAAGAATTTTCACAGTTAATTAGAAAATACATAAAAAAGAACCAAATGGAAATAACAATGAACCAAGGGCAATTAGAACAAAATAAATGCATTTAGCACTGGAGTAGACACAACTAAAGAGAGAATGAGTGAACTAGATTATCTGGAGAATGTACTCCTCCAAAAGAAAAGACTAAAGAATAGAAAGTATAAAAATATTTCAGAGACACAGGGACTACATTGATAAAAGTTAATTATATATATAACTGGAGCTAACAAATGCAAGAAAAAGAGAATGGAATAGAGAATATATTTCCAAAAAATGATAATTTTCAAAACTGAGTTATCAGGATACTATTTTAAAAGCACTACAATCTCCAAGCAGAAACACACACACACACACACACACACACACACACACACACAAACACACATGGTACATCACAGTACAACTGCTAAAAAGCAGGGATTATGACAGAAGTCTTAAAAACATTCATAAAGATTGATATGTTATATTCAAAGGAAAATAGTAAGACTAAGATCTGATTTCTAAAGTAAAACAATGGAAGCTGCAAGACAATGCAATTGTATTTTCAAAGTGTTCCAAACAAACAAATAAGCAAAAACAGTGAAATTCTGTCACCCTAGAGTCCCTTTGAAATTTAAAATATGCTTTAAAAATATCTTCATTTAAAAAACTGAGAGAAATCATCACCAGTAGACCATACCAAGAGACTCAAAGAGCCCTGGTGTTTAATGCTAGAGTCGTTCTAGAATGTAAAGAGACTGAGCAGATTGCTCTATTTCTCTTCAGGCATTTTCTTTCTTCTTCCTAAAAGGCAGCTAGACACTAAGACAGACTAGATCTTTGGTTTGGGGCCCAAAGGAACTCATTTACATCCTATCTCTCCTTCTTTTTACATTCTTTCTTTCTTCTATCTCTAGGCTCCTATGACCCTCCCCCTCCCTTTCTCTGCCTTCCTGAAATAACCTACAATTTGGGTATGATCTTAGAGATATATTTAGCTACTTTGGCTCAAGTCCTAATTATGTCAATGAAAAGATATTCCAGGTAGGTTGGGATTTGGGACAGAAGACTTACGTTCTTACTTTGTATATCTTGCACATATTCTGTCCTTGAAGGACTGAAAGACAAAAAGTCATAGCAAAGGCTGGGATACAAATATGCCTGTGTTCCTTCCTATGCACACCATGATTTCCTTCCAGTACTGTAGTTAGGCTGATCTGTAGTGATTTCTCCTTCTTTATGCCAAAGTAAAATTTGAAGAGCAGTCTCCTGACACAGGAAACCTAAACATAGGTTTTCCTAATTCTAGATATAAACAAAGTATCTTTTTTAAATTTTGAGAGAGCCCCTTGCTCATACATCTGTTGCCTGATTTAAAATCACTCTTCTCTGAAAATATTTATAGAAACCCAAAATCTAAGAATTGCATGTATCAATGAGCCCTAAAATCTAACACTGATTAAATTCTGATGACCGGTGAAGACAGTATTCCCTCCATGCATTAATTTATTTCTTAATGTGCAATCATATTGTCTCTTTCCTGAAATAAGCACTTTTCAAATGACCTTTGAATTGATATTCCAGGATCCCTGGATATCTTCTTTTCAAAGTTCCCCTTCCAGCTAACATTACTAGCATACGAATTTATAAACTACATACTTGACAATGTGACAGAATGTGTTTCTCTTTGAGAAGGGATGCTTATTCTTCCATTTTGCGTTTACACTCAGAATGAGTCTATTCTGCACATACGACAATCCAGACAGACATTCATGTGAAATACCGCGTCCCGTAGCCCAAAACACTTCACTATTTGACATGTCTATAAAATAGGCAAGAGTTATTAAGATGGTTTGAAAACATTTTTCTTTAGCATTTATAGGAAATAGGAATAGTAAAGTAGCATAAAAATATACATTTAAATAATAGGAAACTCTTTTGGATGCATAAAAATAATTTGGTGTCCTATCAAGGCCATATTATAAAGCTCAGTAAAAATAAATCGTATCATTTTAGAATGACAGTAGTTTCTGCAGGAAGAAAAGTAGAAAACAAAACCAAACAAAAACTCTAAAATAAAGTTGTGTATGGTAATGTACAGTTTGCCTAAAATGCTCATTTCTATGAAATCATTACCATATCATTACTTAGTTATGAGAGTTAATGGGAAGAAAACAGGTGAAATAAAATTGCGATTTTTGCCTTTTCCTTAGGAGAATGTTGAGCTCCATTCAAAAAAATTAATAAATAGCAGTCTGAATGAACTTCAGTTGCAAGCTCCTGTCTACAAGACAAATAAGATAAAAATGAAAAAGCACACTAATTTCCTACCAAGTTAAAACGTGCAATTCTTTTATAGCTAAGAATTTATCCAAGGCAGGGAACTCTATGAAGGAGAAGCATTAAGTTGTAACGGTATTTTCACATTTATATTTATAAAAATTAAGAATATATGTATTGCAGGTTATGATAAAAATCCAATACTCACACTTGTACTTCTAATATTATGGAGTAATCTATCCTGTTCCATAAAGAACTATCAAATAAAATAAAGCCATCTTAGAAGCCCCTAAGGAATGTATACTCTTAAGTGTTATAAACAACGCATGCAAGTATGACTTTAAAAAAAAATCAACTATACTTTACAACTATTCACATAGATAAATGTATATTAAGCAATTCTCTAAATGATCTGAACATTAGTTTCATAAGGTTTTGTGCAAGTAAGCCTCACAAAAAAGGTATGTTAAAAAAGGAGCTTAAAAAAGAGAGACACATAATTTGGTGGAGAAAGAGAAATGTTTCAGATTGGCTATGAAACAGGTTATTGCTCAGTGGGGATAGAAAGTGAGCTATGGATCTGAATTGAAATTAAAGTTGGCCTTTCTGTTTTGTCAGACACAACCCCCTTTTTTTGAGAAAATAAATTTGTTGATGCAAGTTTCATAGATTTATTAATCTTATTTTATACTTTTCTTAACATTGCTAACATTCGTTGAGGGCCCACCATGTATACAGAATGATGAATTAAACCCTGAAGTTATCTAAATAGGAAAAAGCATACTACACAAAGGAACTCTATGGGAATTGGATGCTAAGGTTAAAAAGCAGAGCAGTGGAGAGTGTGGGTTCCAGATCAGCCAGATATCATTTCAGATTCTGATATTCTCACTTAGTAGCTACTGGTTTACAGACAAGTTAGTTAACTTCTCTGCCTCAGTTTCTCATTTGTGAAATAGAAATTGATGACAGCAGGACCTTGGGAGTGTGATTTTTGTAAGGGTGCAGAGTTCAGAAAATTCTAGACAACCCTTTACAGGTGTCGTTTTAACTAAAGTACTTGCCATTTTCCGTTCATGCATACATAATGAGGAGGCCCTGGCCAGCCCTTCATCACTGGGCTCGTGTGGTTCTTATAATAACGGCTTAATTGAATGCTCATGAATTCCCGTAGGTATAGGGCTCTGAGAATGGAAACCATCCTCCCCCATATAGAGCTAGGACATTGAATTCTAAAATTATAGACTTCCCACATAACTTACTCTGTACATTAGCATGACTTTACCATTCTGGAAAATTCTAGCTCAGGCAAATAGCTTGATTGTTCATTATAAGCACTGTCCATCAACTCTTCAGTGGAGAGCATTGAGCATTTGTGTCCTAAAGTCTTTGAATCTCTTGCTGCAAATTCATCACCTCTGTCCTTATCCAACCTTTCCGCAGTGTCCCCACCGAGATGACTATACTCGGCAGGTGTGACAGATATACTGCTGGGGAATGCAGAATGTGAAATGTTTAAGACTGCGAATTCTTTGCTTAAGAGGTATTTGTGCAGCTTCATGATAGCGTAGCGCCATTTTCCAGTTGTAACATATTTTGAATAAAATGGTATTGATTGAGAGCTTTGTAAGAGTTCTTCTGAAATATACTCAAAGGCAGACCTCTTTTTAGGATTAGTAACAATTTTATATAAAATCATTTACTAGACTTAAAAAGACAAAGTTCTACTATTAGCCAAAGAAATAAGATAGATATGTGTGTCTTGGGGGTGGGGGGGCGGGGCATGTGGGTGGGCCTTAGAAATGTGCAGGAAGGAAATGCTTTTACAACTGTAAATGAAGATTCATCCGTAGGGTGATGGCACATGAGATCTGCCCTGGGACCCCCAGCGCTGTGCACCTCATGTGTGCCTGGGATGCTGACACCAGCAAAACTTCAAAGCTGCCTAGAGGCCAATTTTGGTTTGGAGTCATTCTGTCTGTTCTTCCCACATGAATCTCCACTTTCAAAACCAAAATTTTCACACAGGAAACCAAACGTTTATAATCTACATTTTTGTTCCTTTTATTGCATTTTGAGGGAGTATTACCTCAGTTTATGTCTATTTATATAGTACATTAAATGCTGTAAATTACCGTAAAGTGAAACTACATATCGCACGGTGAGGTCGGAACCATAAATCATTACTATTTCCTGCAGCAAACAGATGTTCTTATTTTTAGAGTCACGTCAAGATTCATTTTGTTCTTCCAGATTGTTGAGCCAAACTTTAAATATTCTTGTTATCAAAATGAACTATTATATTCACGCTGTCATTTATAAGCCGAGCAAAATGTGTTGCTCAGGCATTCAAGGTACGTCAAATTGCACACATCACTCTTCCACCACTGGCTTCAAATATGTCAGAATATAAACCAGCTAAGAGGAAACTGTGATAGACTTTAAATGATGATCTTATTCGGCATCATTATGTAAAGATGACGTTTTAACTTCTGTTGAAATATCATTAGATATGATTTAAGCGGTGATGGCTGTGTCAGAAGCTGCACCGTTTATATCCGCAAAATCTGGCTTGGTGTCTCTTTGCCTTTGGGGATTTTATGTCATTGACCAGAAAATGAGTCACTAGAGAATCAGATGTTTAAGTCCAGGTTTGCTATTCACTTCTTAAATTCATCAGTCTATCTCACCACCCCTTCTCGTGCCCCCTTCTTATAAAATTGGAGCTTCATTTGTGTGACTCACTTTCAAGGGCAGCAATTGGCAGATCTGCAAATAGATAAAGACTTTATGTTTCCAGGGAAGGGCTGGGTAGATGTATTGGCAAATTGTCAGAGGTGTTTGTTAGCGACCCATCTGAGGAAGAGCAGAAATCAACAGAAATACTGTGAAGGAAAATTAAAGGAACTACTGCAGGAAAATGTGTCGGATGCTTGTAACACCATAACAAAAAGGTAAATTTCACTTGTAAGAGGCCACACAACTTCTGCAAAAATAATCTGTCTGTAGATAACACAGAACTCCATTGGAATATTTGGGGGTTTTCTTTTTAGTATTTTCTATGTTGATGAGTATGAGATTAAGTGGAGTGTGTTTGATAGAGAGTGAGTATTTAATTCATGAGTAATTCTAAGTAGAAAGGCTCTGTTTAAAATGTTATTCAGGCATTAACCCAATAATGTAATTTGTATGTGTTCAGGGTAATGACTACTGTGAAATAATTTATATGAAGTTGAGGTAAAACCATGAAAAAGTACATCTTTCACTTGACAAATCTATGGTCAGAAACTTCAGTTCTAGATACAAACATGAGTTTCAAAACCTTAGAAAACATTTTGTGAAACTCTTCAATTTTCCCCTTTTCATTTTTGAATCGGTTCTACTCTTTCAGTTTCTGTGCCCTCCTACTTTCCTGCTTCCTTTCTCTAATTCTTCTCTGCTCCCCTCTTCCCAACTCCCTAGTTTCTCTTTCTCTGTTTTCCTCTGTGAAGGATTATCCCTTCAGACATAAAGACTAAAGCACCACCCTCTACCTGTACACCAAAATAAGGAAAGTAATTTCCAGGTTAATTGTTGAAATTTATAAACTGAGTACCAGGGAAAACTTTTGTTGTGGTACATATATACAATGGAATATTACTCAGCCATAAAAAGGAACGAAATTTGGTCATTTGTAGACACATGGATGGACCTAGAGACTGCCATACAGAGTGACATAAGTCAGAAACAGAAAAACAAATATATATTAACGCATATATGTGGAATCTAGAAAAATGGTACAGATGAACCAGTTTGTAAGTCAGAAATAGAGACACAGATGTAGAGGACAAACATATGGACACCAAGGGGGGTAAAATGGGGAGAAGAGGGGTAGGATGAATTGGGAGATTGGGATTGACATATATACACTAATATGCATAAAATAGATAACTAATAAGAAACTGCTGTATAGCACAGGGAACTCCACTTCACTGTACAGTAGAAACTAACACAATATTGTAAAACAACTATACCCCAATAAAAACGTAAATAAAAATAAACTTTTGAATTCCAAACACATTACTCATTATTAGTATGATTATTGGCTATAATTGCTCATATAGATTATTATTTTTTTCACAGAATAAGCCCTGAAGATAATATGAATCATGGAAAAATGTAATGATATCTTAGAAATAATGAAAGACCTTATTCAATGTAACCTACATACCGTGTGAAAATCTTGGGATTTATATTAATAGAAATTAAACAGAAGAATTCATCAAGAGGCAGTTTCAATATGATTTTGTTTCCATTACTATTGAAAATTACTTCACAGAAACTTACAAGAAGTATACTCACATCATCTTGAAATAAAACACGTTTACAAATTAAATACTTCTAGGATTATTAACTCTTTCCACTTAACCTGGTGTCCTAACATGCCTGGTAACATCTCAGCACATCAATCACTGCAAGGAATTGATAGGACTTCCCAGTGTAACTAAATTACACCCAGAAGTACTTATAATCTTGTGATTCTATGTTGTGGTTTGTATAGAGTGTAAATATTTTTTTTAAAAAATCATTATTTACTTGGAAGAAATGTTCAAGCCCTGTAATTTTGTTAAACAGTAACTGTGTTAATTCTACAATAAGCAACTCAGAAATCAATCAAAGGAAGGATAAGATAAAATAATGCAGACTTTGAATTTGCTCACCTGTACAAAAAATACTCCCCCCCACCAATGAGTATTGAATTCTCTACATTGTGCAACTTCTTTTCACGATTTGTTGCTCTGTTTGCGTGAAACTTACCATCACATCAAAAAACATGCAAGTGTTCATTTTTGGTTTCAAAAAGATAAAATTGAGTACTCAATTTGACTCAATCAATTATGCCCAGGAATGTGTGCTAAAAATAATTTTCCTATATGAATATTAAACAAGAATAAAACAATGGTGATAATTGTACCCAGAGCACTGACAATCAAGAATGCTCTTTAATTCTCAGGTAGAGACTTCTTATATCCTAAAACTTGACATTATTGACATAAAATGATTCCTTATTACAAAACATGCAGTACATGGAATCTGTAAATAAAAAGATATATTTATCAGGTACTTACTGATATGATTTTTGTCCTCAAGGAGCATCCAATTTAGTTGAGATGACAGAAATAACGAACAAGGAAAACAACACAAACAAGGAAATAGGAATCTGTTATAAAATGCTGGGTTATCTGACTCCAGAAAATTCTATCTGGACTAATGAACCTATGAATGAATAGCTAAAAGAAATTATTCTGTACTATATATATCAGATCATAAATTTATTCATACTTTTAGCAGATAAATATTCCAGAACCCAGGTAAACTTTTCTGCAAAGGGGAAGATAGTATTTTAAGCACTGCGAGTTATACTGTCTTTGTGACAATTACTCAGCACTGTGGTCACTACTCAATTCTACTTTTTTTTTTTTTTTTTTTTTTTCGGTACGCGGGCCTCTCACTGTTGTGGCCTCTCCCGTTGCGGAGCAGAGGCTCCGGACGCGCAGGCTCAGCAGCCATGGCCCACGGGCTCAGACGCTCCCAGACCGGGGCACGAACTTGCGCCTCCTGCTTCAGCAGGCGGACTCCCAACCACTGCGCCACCAGGGAAGCCCTCAATTCTACTTTTATAGTATAAAAGTAGGCATCCACAATCAGGAAATAAATAAGTGTGGCTGTGCTTCTATTAAAAAGCATATATATATATATATATATATATATATATATATATATATACAAAAACAGGTGACTACCAAGACAAATTTAGTAAACAGTCAGGTAGGGAGGAAAACTAATGCTAAGAGTAGGTTGTAAAATGTTCTGTATGATACAGGTTGCCATGGGAGCCCAGGGCAGGTGGCTCTAAAGCAAACAGCCCTCCCATTTTCAAGACTTCCTTCAACAGGCTCAAAGAGAGCCTATTTTCTTAACATGTGATTCAGGTCTTTTACATATAAATTTTTGGAACAAAATGATAGTTTACATTTCTGGTACTCACTTGTCCAGACTAATAAGAATTTTATAAGGTCGAGTATTTTTTTTTCTTTTTAGATCAAAATCCATTCAAGTTGGAAGTATTTCTATGTTATTCCAACCCAAGTGTTGAATGAGCATCACATTCTAGAGCAAATATATTTAATATGCAATATTCCACATAAAGAAATTTGGCAAAGCTCAGACTGCTTCAAGACTATGTAACAATTTACTATGATTCAGGATCTGACACGTGGTTCATGAGAAGCCAAGTGTACTAACATAGCCCCGGACCCTTTGGGATGGTGGTCTTAGTGACAACAAGACAAAGAGTATCTACCCCATAGAAAACATTCACCTTTGAAGCCCATCCATTATAAATAGCCTAGTTGCTGTTTCAGAAGCTGGATGGCAGCCAGAGAGAGAGGAAAACAGATTGAGGTGAACCACGGGGAGAACATGAAAGTGGGCAGAAGCCTATCCAAAATGAAAAAGTCAAGGAAACATAAACAAGGGCATTGAGGTGATGAAAAGAGGAGGACAATCTTATGGGGTTACTATTCTATTAGCTTTCTCAGAAATTCCAGTATTTCTTCAAGTGTACGACAGTCTCTATACCTATTGAGAAACTAACAGGAAGAATTAGAGGAAGTAAGATATGAAGCATATAGTATTCATGTAACATGCTTTGGCAAAGAATCCCACCTTCCATTTTTGAAACAGTAGCCAAGAGTTGTAGAGGAGCAGAAAGGAAACAGACAACCAGACATACAGTGGATCCAGGGGGCACAGGAAATGCTTAGCCAGTGCACATTTGTTGCTGAATTTATGGGACATCTTTCAAAAGTAGCTGAGTCTTCCCCACATGTAAAAGTAGCTACTCTAACAGGGATACCAGCATAAGACAATGTATGATTGTACTTTTTGAAAACTACTATTTGAATCAGCTTTCTATTGCATCAAAAAACAAGTAAAAGAAATTGCATTACTCTTCAGGCCACAAATTTATTTAAACTTCTTTTTGATATCCATTTATAGGATAACTTGTACACTGCATGAAAAAAAAATTGATAAAAATATTTTTACTTTTTTCCACCAGTAAATGGAAACCAACTTGTTGTAGATGTAGCTTAGTTAATACTCCTCCTCAAATTAAATATTTTAAGATCAATCAGTTAACATCTTTCTTTGGGTACAAAATACAGCACTAGAGGTTCTGGAGACATATAAGAAATTGGAAGGTACCCTTCAGAGAGTTTATAATATAATGGATTAGGATGTTTCTACCTTCAAACAACAATAAAGTGATCAAATGTATAGTATGATTGATTCTGTGCTCCATTTGTGTATTGGATCCTTTGCTTGTGATTGTAAGAATTAACCCAAGCAATTCCAAAGAGAATGTTAACAACCTCGATGATATTGCTGGTTCACAGACAACTTTTAGCACTTTAACAATTGAGATGGTTGCATTTACGACTTAGAAGGATGACAATTCAGAAAGTAATACTCCTTAGAGACTCATGGTATGATTCAGAGATTTCCAGAGCAATAATAATTTGTTTTCCTTTTCTTGTAAACTTATTCATTTCCTTGTTGGGTAGTAATATTGAGGTATTCTCTTGACTGATTCAAAATAATGCATGTTGTATATAAAAATAATTTCTATTTCTAAAGTATTTCAAATATGTTATGTCATCTCTAATTAGTGTGAAACCTTCACTTTACAGTTTAGAAATAAAGGTGCTAATATTAATTGATCTACCAATATTTACAGAGTAAACTAATGGCAAATAAAATACTGCATTTAGCATTACTAACTTCCATTGTAGAATTCTTTCTGCCAACTATGAAAAGCAACATTTTTCACATAATGAAAAGCTGTTTAAATATGTAATATTTAATATGTAATTTAATAATTAATTCACTAAATTTCTCAGAAATAAAACATATAAAAGACTCCTAATTCTCAAGAATGGATGAAGTCATACATTGAGTTGCAACTATACATCTACTTAAGATTTATGTGTAACAATAGAAAGGACTGCATTTATGCAGGATTTCAATTAATACATATGACCAGAAGAATATATGATAATGCTTTTTGTACTCTGAATATTTTGTTTTTTATGAATATCACTTGCCAGATCCTGTGAGGTGAGAAAGGCTTTCGCAATATTCAAAATGAATTAATGTATTCCATCACATCAATAGGATGAAAAGAAAATCACATAATCATAATAAGAGATGCAGAAAAAGCATTTGAAAAAGTCCAATACTCATCCATGATAAAGCCATTCAGTAAACTAAAAATTGAGGCGACTTTCCACAACTTGATAAAGAATATCTACAAAATAATTTACAGCTTACATTACACTTTCTGGTGAGAAGCTCAAAACATTCCTTCTAACATCAGGCACAGGAAAGGCTGTCTCCTCTCATTCCTTTTCAACATTGTACTGGAAGTTCTAGCTAATGCAATAAGACATGGAAAAAGAAATAAAAAGTAAACAGATTGTGATAGAAGAAATTGAAAGTGTATTTATTCACAGATGACACGATAGACTATGTATAAAATCTGAAATAACCCATCCAAAAACTCCTGGAACTAACCAGTGATTATAACCAGCTTGCCAGGATACAAGGGTAATGTAAAAAAACCAATCACTTTCCTATACATCAGTGACGAATAAGTAGAATTTGAAATTAAAAATACAATACCACTTACATTAGTAACCCTCAAAAAAAAAAAACCAACCTAGGTATAAATCTAACAACATATGTACAGGATCTGTCTGAGAAAAACTACAAAACTCTGATGAATGAAATCAAAAAAGAACTGCATAAATGAAGATATATTCCATGTTCGTGGATAGGAAAACTCAATAATGTCAAGATGTCAGTTATTCTCAACTTGATCTATAGATTTAATGTGATCCCAAAGTTCCAGCAAGTTTTGTAGATATTGACAAAGTAAATCCAAAGTTTATATGGAGAATCAAAAGACCCAGAGTAACCAACACAATATTAAAAGATAAGAACAAAATTGTAAAACTGTCACTACCTGATTTCTAGACTTACTATAAAGCCACAGTAGTCAAGATAATGTGTAACTAGCAAAAGAATATACAGATAGATCAATGGAACAGAATAGAGAACCCAGAAATTGACCCCCATAAAAACAGTCAACTGATCTTTGACAAGATAACAAATGTAATACAATGGAGTAAAGATAATCTTTTCAACAAAGAGTGCTGGAACAACTGGAGATCCTTGTGCAAAAAGAAAGAAAAAAATGTAGACACAGACCTTACACCCCTCAAAAAATTATCTCAAAGTTGATCACAGACCTAAATGTAAAATGCAAAATTATAAAACTACTAAAAGGTAACATAGGAAGAAACCTAGATGACCCTGGGTATGGTGATGACTTTTTAGATACAACACCAAAGGCATGATCTATGAAAGAAATAATAGAGAAGCTGGACTTCATTAAAAACTTTTGCTATGCGAAAGAGAATGTCAACAGAATGAGAACACAAGCTACTGACTGAGAAAAAAATTTGCAAAAGACACATCTGATAAAGAACAATTACCCAAAACATGCAAAGAACTCTTAAAAGTCAACAATAAGAAAACAGTGAGATTAAAAAATGGGCCAAAGTCCAAAACAGACTTCTCACCACAGAAGATATACAGATGGCAAATGACCAAAAAATAGATGCTCCTTCACATGTCATCAGGGAAATGTAAATTAAAACAACAAAGAGGTTGTTAAAATGGCCCAAATCTGGAACACTGACAACACCAAATGATGGTGAGAATGTGGAAAAATAGGAACTCTCATTTATTGCTGGTAAGAATATAAAATGCTACAGCCACTTTAGGTGATAGTTTGTCGGTTTCTCACAAAAATAAATATACTCTTACCATAAGATCCAGTAATCATGCTCCTTGGTATTGACCCCAAAAGTTGAAAACGTATGTCCACACAGAACCCTACACATGGGTGTTTACAGTAGCTTTATTCATAACTGTTAAAACTTGGAAGTAACCAAGATGTTCTTCAGTGGGTGAATGGATAAATCAACTTTAAGGTGGTACATCCAGACAATGAGATATTATTGAGCATTAAAAATAAATGATCCATCAAGCCATGAAAAGACAAGGAAGAAGCTTAAATACATATTATGAAGCAAAAGAAGCCAATGAGAAAAGGCTGCATATGGTATGATTCCAACCATGTGACATTCTGGAAAAGGGCAAAAAGATGGAAAAAGTAAAAAAATCACTCCTTTCCAGGGGTTGAATAAGCAGAGCACAAAGGATTTTTAGGGCAGTGGAAAACCCTAAAGTAAACTATGGATTTGGGGTGATAATGAGGTGTCAATGTAGTTTCATCAGTTGTAACAAATGTACCACTCTGAAAGGGAATGTTGATAATTGGGAACGCTGTGTGTGTGGCAAGGCAGGGTATATGGGCATCTCTGTACCTTCCCCTCAATTTTACTCTGAACCTAAAACTACTCTAAAAACATAAAGTCTTAAAAAACAGTAATACCTGTATGGATGTTTGCCTTTCACAAGGTTTGGGATAGTTCAGTAACAAGTGTTCTTTAAAGCACATGTTCATATACATCTGAGTATAAAACTTTATATAATACTAGTTAATTTTAAAGCCATATTTTCTTTGTTTCTAAATTATCATACCAACATATGTGTTATTTAGATAGAAAGGTAGGGAAGGTGATATAAAGTAGTATAGTGTACATGTTGGTCTAGGAAATTGTAAGCTTGAATTCTATCCAGCTTAGTCCCTAACTTGTTCAATAATCTTGGATAAATCCCCCAATATTTAGACTTGCTTTTCTTATAGTTAGTCCAAATATTCTTTGATCTACAACATTTTAAAAACACTCTTGACTTCTCATGCCAGCATAGTATCAATCAGAAGAAACCAGAAATAAGGATAAACACACAAAAAAAATTGGTGTGGAAAATGTTATAGTAATTCAAATACCTTAATAAAGACAGTAATGAGAGTTTCAATTGAGCCACTGTTGAGTAAAACTTTGTGGTGAAATTTAAAATTTAAAAAATAATAGCAGGACAGAATGAACTAAGAATAAGTATGAATATTTTCATCCTGAATCTAATTAGAGTCACAACGCAGGTCAAGAGTCAGCTAGAATAAAGTAGGTAGAACCCAAAACATGAAATACATGGTGTCTACATATTTATTTTTTGTTATAGTTATATTGTTAGTATGTCTTAGTGTTAGCAATATATTTTATTATTAGTACGAATTTGTTGTTATTGTGTTAACTTAAAGTTTGCTGGAAGAAAGTAACTAGAAGTGCGTGGTGTCGCTTCCAATTAGTAGGACAAAATGGTGTGTGTTTGGGAACTAAGATGATATTGCACTGTGTTCGCGTTTCCAGCAAATGCAGCAGACAGGTTTGGGATTTAGACCAGGAAGCGTAAGTGTGAAACAGAAATGTGGCAAGGATAGGGAGGGATTAGCCACTTGCCAGGTGTTTTCCAATAGAAACAAAGAAGGATTGTCGATATAAAAAAGACAATAAGGCATGTTTTGTATAAGGCACTAGAACTCATCTGGGAGCAATGTGCAGTCAGGAAATGGGAGCTTGGTGTGAGGAAAGGAACACGGCACATTTTCCAGTGAAATACCTGCAAACTTTATTATGCAAAGAGACACCCTATCTGTGCAAACTGCCCGACAGCTGGACCAACTTCAAGGACTCAGTATGAAAGTTTGAAGAAGAAAATGAATGGATGTCGTAGCATTCTCCTAAATTAATATAACAAAGGTTCTAGGGTAAGGGAGGAGAGAGGGGACCTTCAGGGAGAAATGGAAAGAAATAAAGCAAAGACTGATTTCAGGTTGAAGGGAGAGGAAAAAGACAAGGAAAACATACATCACAAGAGAAAGACATGAGATGCAGCAGAAGAGCAGCAGGGAGGAGATGGATCTTGCAGAGAAAAGGGACAAAACACATCAGCAGAGACACTGTTGCCTACAGTTCCCATCCTTGGATGATGGAGAGAAAGTCGGGGAGGAATTGCAGTGTTAATTCCTCCCCCTGAATGAACGGATGGGAAACCAAATACAGAAAATGAGAATTGCAGGACCATAAGGAATACCTCCTTTCCCAGCAGGCTGAATGCAGGAGAAGATAAATCAAGAAGAAACACACGGAAATGGTGGAACTCAAGGGCACAAAAGTTAAAGAAAAGAAGTTCAAAAGGACACTTGAAGAGTTAACCACACAAATATAAGGAAAGGAAGATGCAGTCCATTGGAGGACAGATCAGAAGCAGTGTGTCCCTATAAACTTCCATTATGGGAAGGGACATGAGTCAATTCATCAGAAGTGATGAAAAGGTTAAAACAAACTACAGTTTAAAACAAAAAATAATAAAAAGAAAGAGGAGGAGGAAGAAGGATGAGGGTGGGCTCTGGGGAGGACAGAAGGAAGAGAAATACAATGACAGTTTGGGTAAACAGGTGTGTTTTGTTTTGCTTTAAGTGTTCTGGGCTGCAGTTTCCTTACATGTTAAGTGAGCAGATGGGACTTCAGGATGGCTGAGGGCTCCTTAGCCTCTACCTTCTGGGGGTTTGCCCTTCCATTCTGGCACTGCGGAATACCAATACAGAGAAGGTCAAAAAGACACAGCTTCTGAGTTACCGAAGGACGTAGTCAAACAGCTCAGAAGAGGACTGCAGTTTCAAACTTAAGGATTCAGGTAGAAATAGAGAAATTGCTTTAGTCCTAATGTTTAGGACTCTTCCCAGTGAAAAATAAGTGAATATATCGTACAGGACATGGATTTATGACACAGCATAGACATTTAAAAGATTAGGAATCTGCAAGGGGAGTTTTATGATTTGGGGGAGGAAATTTCACCGTCTTTTAGAAAAATTCAAGAAAGTTTGAGTCTAATCAAAAGGTAATGATGATGTCAAGTGCTCTAAAATCAGGCTGTTAGTATGTCCCATTGAAGGAGGTATATCAAGATACACATGCTAATCATCTAAAATAGAACTACAGGAAGTTGAAGTGTACAAAATCATTGACAAAGCATATAGGAAAGTGAGAATTGTAAACTATAAAGAGAAAACTAGCACTTTTTCTTGTCATGATATTGCAATAGCTAAAGCTAATTTCACACAATCCTGGAAATTTGGAAGTCATATGTAGAATGTTAAAAAAAAAGAAAAGAAAAACTTCTGTTATGACAGGAAAAAATTCAAATTTTTAATGTAGTTAATGGAAAGGAAGGCTTGCTTTCATTTTAAGATGTCACTAGTTGCATATCCAGGTAAAACATGTCATTAAATATAAGAAAAAAAATGGTAAAATAGATACTCTGTTTCTGCATTTAGTGACATACATAGATTGTTTTAAAGTGCAGAACAAGAAAATAAAATAGGACTAGCAAAAAAAAAAAAAAAGAAAACAAGTGGGGAGGGGGGCAATGAGAGAGGACTACAGATTGAGTCAGCGTAATAATACAGGGATAGAGTTGCAAGGCTAGATCCCCTGTTTAGGTACATATTACAGGGCAAGGAGCAAAAGGATGATGGCGAGGGGCTGAAGAGATTTAGGTGGTGCTGAAATGGAAGATGTGGATAATAGGGCATAAGAACCTACAGCTTAAAGGGAAATGATGTGAGCTGACAGCCCAGCATCATTCAACATGTTTAAGCGTAGCTAGTAGCTAAGGGTAGCTAAGGGTACCTTAGGGGTAGCTAAAGGTAGTTGAGGGTAGCAATTCTACCTAACTGTAATGGCCTCATTGTTAAGACATTTGAGGAAGACCTAAAAAAACCACAGACACTTTGCAATGGTACGTGAGAGTAAGGGCAGGCTAAAACAAGTGTCCCTGTAAAATGAGAAATAGTACAGTATCAAAAAGGAGAGGGGGATGAGAATAGAAGACGCACATCATTCGACTCAGAATCATGTAGGATGGTACTTCTCCTATGTTCATTGCATACACATACCTGGTGAATTGTGTTGAAACATATATTCTTTGATCCCCACTATGAACTCATTGGTATTACAATTACAGACTCCATGTATTTCAATCAATTGCAGTCCTTGCTATTGTGACTGTTGTCTCTCGATGTTCAAATTACACATCTTTGGCTAATTGGAATCCCTTCATGAGAACCCCAGTGTCTTTCTGACATAAACTCATTAGTTTTTTTTTTTTTGGCATCTCTTGCTTTCTGGCACAACATTTCCTCGAAACACCATAAATATTTCCTGCCCCAGACTAGAGTCACCTGTCCTTTAAGGCATCTTGGTTATTTTTGGTAAATTCCATTTCTGCAGGATTGCCATTGATTTGGGGCCTTTGAGAGTTCACAGAGCTAGTAAATACATACGTTAGAGGAAAAAAAAGGTCTTAGTAATAATTCTAACTGAATCAACTTCTTTGATTTTATACTTGAAGTCATTTTAAATAATTATTTTCTCTATGTGGATATGTCAAGCACTCAGCACACAGGTATGTTCATTCATTAAATTTGATATCCAATTTTAGTGAACATCTGTTTTATTTCTGATTTGTTTTGCATTGTAAAAGCTTGCATTATATCATAGCCAAAATAATAACATAAGATTCTTCAGAGATGTCTTATTCCTATTAATAACTCAACCCTCTTCTCTATAACAAACACATTCCTTATCTTGTCATTCATAGCCACTTTGGCAACATTTAGCATTCCAAACTTATCCCCTGTAACTCTGTAATATAAACTCTAGTTAAATTGGTCTATACTTAACTTCAAACATGCCAAGCATGCCTCCTGCTTTGTGACACTTCTACACTGATCCCTTTTTCTGGAATGCAGAGCCTGCTTCTGTCAATTTTAAAAGTGTCCTTTCTCCAAAGCCCATGATCCTTTTTACAAGTGTTGAGGTGGCTTATAACAAAGATATATGTAATATAATTATGAATCAGGAGTAAAAAAAAGCAGAAAGGAGAGAAATAGTAGAAATGCAATATTTCAGCAAAATAAAAACTTTTTTTTTTTTTGCGGTACGCGGGCCTCTCACTGTTGTGGCCTCTCTCGTTGCGGAGCACAGGCTCCGGATGCGCAGGCTCAATGACCTTGGCTCACGGGCCCAGCCGCTCCGTGGCATGTGGGATCCTCCCGGACCGGGGCACGAACCCGTGTCTCCTGCATCGGCAGGCGGACGCTCAACCACTGCGCCCCCAGGGAAGCTCAATAAAAACTTTTATATGTGTATCCTGTCTCCTCAGGCACCTAGATTGGAGACTATGACCTTAGCTTATGTTTGATAAATAAATGAAGACTAAATCTCATAGTATATTCCCAGCATCTAGAGCCCTTTTACATAGTAGTTTCCAGATTTACTTGTTGATTTTCTAGTACATCAAGAATTGTAAGTAGTTACATTTTTAGGTGACATTGAAGCAATTATATGATACAGAGTGCCAAATTGTGTGCAAAAGTTTCTTGAATAGCCTTTTAAATAATGTATTCCCATTGCAATATTTAGGGTGTCTTAGATAGGATTGCTGGGCCCTATAAAGGAGCATAGCCTGTATACTTTTCACTGGAAGATGGTTTTAGAAGCCACCCTTGTAAGGGAGAAAGAAGAATGGGAGTCGGGGGAAGCAGAGGCTGACCCACTATGTGAGAGTCATCGTACCTCCACTTGATTCTCGAGTCCGCATGCGTGATTCAAGTTATTGGAAATCGGCATAGGATCAATGACATCTTGTATCAGCCAATCACTGGGTGTGAGTCACCCGGTGAGAGTGGGCTTGACCTGACCCTCAGCAGTTCCCTGAAGCTGAGGGCAATCACCAGTGAAGAATTGAGCTGTGAGTCCTCAGAAATGCATAGTCTAAGAAGACAAGGGTTGGAAACATCAGCTCTGAAGAGAACATCTGGGCAAAGCACCGTAGTATCCACTACATAGAACAACTTGTTATCGTGATGCTAGAGAAACATCATTATACTATTATTCTCATTATTATGGGTGTTGCTTGATTTTTTCTATTTGGAGATAAACAGTATAAATTGTTGAAACAAGATCTTTTCAGAAAAAAAGACTTATGCCCCATAAAGGGGAAAATAAAGCTATCTAAATTTAAATAAAACAAATTAATTTTCTCACAGATGTTTTGGGATATAAATAAGCCCATGTGTTAGAAAAGCATTATTTTGAAAGACTTTTTATTTTGGGGGAAAAAACATAAGCTTTCTTTTGAAACTGTTAAATATTAATCTCCTATCCTATTGTTTTCAAATAAATTACATCCCCTTGTCATATTCTTGTCCTAATGTCTAATTTATTTAAAATGGTTTCTTATTGCATCCTCTGGTGAAATAAAAATATATGCATGTAAGTGAAAGAGACTTGAAGAATCCTAGGATTACAGTGGATATTAGAATGACATGTGGGTCTGCCTTCCCTGGAGCTTTTATAAATAGATACCCCTCTGTTTAGAACAAGTTTAATAAAATGCGGCCAGGGTATAGAATATATTTCTCAAGTTTTAGGTTCTCTGAACCCTCCTTTTAAAAAACAAGCGCTTGATATTTTATTGGGTTTAAGGGAAAAACCCCGAAATTCTTTGGCCTTGATTTGTATTTAATTTATTAGTGTACAAAGAGGTGTTAGTTTGTTGTAAAATGTTTTTAAATAGTTGCTAATAGCCAAATTGTATTTCCCACTAGATTACTTTAGTCTAAAGTAGGTCACCTTCTGGTTTAAATTAAGGAGGAGGTATCCTTTTATTTATTTATTTATTTATTTTACTTTGGATTTCAATTTCAAACTGATTTCTAGGATCAAGGACATAAGGTTAATTCACCAGAAAGAAACACATCATTGGAAATCAGATAAATGTGGTAGAAGACAACTTAGTTAAAACAGCACCTAAAAGGAGTTTAATTGTGTATCTTTTTTTCCCTTAAAACTTCTGTTCTGTGTTCTGTGTTCTCTGTTCCTGAAATCCTACTTATATTCATTATTTCTGCCTAATGTACCCAAGGCAGACACTGGGAATAGGGTTGAAGGAGGGGGTTATAGTCCCGGGAAACACCATGATTGCATATTGTGGGGCAGTTGTTGTAATACTGGCAGTTTTTAATTAAACATCAGAGTAAATACACTTCATGTAATCTTTCAAGTGTATTTGTTTGTGTATATATGGATGTATTTTAACCTGACATTAAGTAGAGATATGTTTTTCATGAGACATTTTTCACTTTCAAAAATAATTTCTGAAATATAAACAAGGACAAATGGCAATTTCACCAACCTAGGAGAAGGACAATTTTGAATGTTAGAATGCAAAAAGGGCTTCCCTGGTGGCGCAGTGGTTGAGGGTCCGCCTGCCGCTGCAGGGGACACGGGTTCGTGCCCCCGTCTGGGAAGATCCCACATGTCGCGGAGCGGCTGGGCCCGTGAGCCATGGCCGCTGGGCCTGCGCGTCCGGAGACTCTGCTCCGCAACGGGAGAGGCCACAGCAGTGAGAGGCCCGCGTACAGTGAAAAAAAAAAAAAAAAAAAAAGTAAAGTAGGGTTTTCAGTTTCATAAAGTGGCTGATACATCTCATCATGATAATTATGAACATACTTCATTGTAATATGTTCCTCTTATGAATATATTCATATCAGCCTCACTGCAAATGAATAAATTACAATCCAGAATATGCACTGTGTACTGCGAACATTTGACAAAACCTAGAGCTGTTAGTCTTATCTACTGTGTTTTATTAATGAAAGTGTCTATCTAATCACCATTCTTATTAGTGTATTTGAATGGCGTATTGATCCTCGTTTGACATAAATTACAATATAATCACATAACAGATTTGAGTATAACCAACTGCTAGCAAATGAGGAGCACATGATGAGACAGAACATGTGGGTTTCAGTGCTCAGACCTTATGAACACTTGCACATGTTCAGGAAAGCCCACTGGATAAAATTTATGTATTGCTAATGATTTTTTATTGGCCCCTTGGCCCAAAGTAGTGGCAAGATGCCCAGGAATCTGAAGGAATCCTGTTTTCAGTTAGCAGTCAGAATGCAGGGTAATAAAAACTCAGAAAAGGCA